>NC_056739.1:1658705643-1658850643 GCF_019279795.1 Protopterus annectens
TAAGAGAGGAAATAGATGGAGCTGAAGAAGAATGGCAGTGTCTCAAAACAGCATGTACAAGGCATATAGAACAGATATGTGGCTATGTAAGGTATAGAAATAAGTTACATAAGGAAAGCTGTTGGTAGAATGAATAAGTCCAAGAATCCATCAAAAGAAAGATGGAGTGCAGGAAAGAAATTGAGTGATAGAAAAGATGGACCAGGCTAAGAAGAATACTGATTGACTAACAAATAGGCTGAGCGAACAAAGCATCAGTGTCTTGCTACCATCTTCTGAAAAATGTCTCAATAGATGGCACAAAGAAACTCTTATCAGGTTGTAAGGCAAAGGCTGAATGGGAAAGAAGATAGGCATCAGACACTCTTCATTAGGGATGTCAGCAACAACCTGCTCACTAATCCACAGAACATCAAATGCAGATGAAAGGAGTACTTCCACTAGCTTCTGAATGAAGAAAACCTCATAGAAGTGCTACAACCCCAGGCACGGCCTATGATGAATGAAGAGAAGGAAGCAGCCACAGAAGAAGTAAGAACACAACTAAGGAAAATGAAATCAAGGAAAGCAGCAGGCTCAGATGAGGTCACAGCAGAAGATGTTGGATGAAACAGGGGAGGAATGTCTCCTGAGGGTACTTATAGCAGTATGTAGAGAAAGGCATATCCCAGATTACTGTAGAAAAAGTGTTCTAGTGCCAGTGTGCAAGAACAAAGGGAACATCACAACTATGGGCAGTACTGTGTGATTAACCTCCTATCACACTGTATGAAAGTTCTGGAAAGAGAGTGATTGATAAACAGATACACAGAGTAGCAGAAAGCAAGAAGGGAGATGTGCAGTTCATATTCAGATGAGAATGCAGCACAACCAACCCAATGTTTACAGTTAGGCAGACTGTTGAGGGGAAGTTAGAGATGAGGAAATAGTCCAACTGGGCATTCCTAGACCTGGAGAAAGCATATAATAAGGTCCCAGGAAGGCTGATTTGGGAAATCCTGTGGTGGTGGTGGTGGTTTGAAGTCTCAGAAACACTGGTAGGATTAGTGCAGGCTATGTGCAAGGACTCAATGACTCAAATACAAATAGTGTTCAGTTAAATAGAACAATTCACAATGAGAGTTCATGTGCGTCAGGGTTCAGCTCCGAGCCCATTGTTGTTTATACTGGTGATGAACTACTTTAGCAAACATGTCAGAGGGGACACATCAACAAAGTTGCTGTATGCAGATGATGTAGCGTTACATACAGACTTTGGGCAAGAACTTCAGCAAAGGATATGGGAATGGAATGCAAAACTAAAAACACATGGGATGAAACTGAGTATAGATAAGACAGTTGTAATGGCTGTAAATGGGGTAAATCAGAAAACACTGTAAATTGAAACAGAAGAGAAAGTAATGAAAAAGGTTAACAGATTTAAGTGTCTGGGAGGGGTGGTTAAAGGGAAGTCTAAATGAGGAGGACAAAGCTAGAATCAGAAGGGTAACAGCTAACCGTCACAGAGTATTGAGGTAATATATGACAGAAGAATGCAAAAGAAGCCAAAGAAGCTGAAAAGTAAGATCTATAAAACGGTGGTGCAATCAGTACTACTGTATGGTACAGAAAACTGGACAGTGGAGGCAGAGCAGCTGAGGAAACTAGAAGTGATGGTGACGAAGTACCTGAGACGGGTGGTAGGATACACACGGTGGGACAGACAAAGAAATGATGACCTCTGAGCAGAAGCCTAAGTACCTACAGTTGTAGAGACAGTCAATAGAAGAGAATACAGTGGTTTCAGCATGTGTAGAAAAATAGAAGAAAATCTGGTGCAGAAAATTTCCGAAAGACAGGAAAAAAACAAGAGGAAAAGAGGATGCCCAACAAAGATTCAGATGGATTGTGTGAGAGAAGACCAGCAGCACTCAGGTATGACTACTAAAGAAAGTAGGAAAGTGGCACTGATTCAAGAGGTAGGGCAACAGTTGACCCAACACCAAGACCTCATGTAGAAAAATACTAAAAAGGGGGTTGAAGATTATGATGATGACAATGATATAGACAGGGATCTATTTCACTCTATCGACTTACCATAACATTGAATGGCTAAATGTTGAGCCATAAATATCAAACTCCAGAATACTGAACAGCAAAAATAAAATAAAAAAAAAAATCATTTTTGCAGGAGCCAAGCCCCCATGACCACGCTCCCTGCCCCCCCACTGCTAGTTATATATAACAGCTATGAGACTGCACTACAGTGGGAAAAGAGCAAACTCCCTGGTGGCCACTGTTTCACTATCTCAGATAACAGAGGCCCCCTTCACTTCTCTATAGTTGATGTTCCTGATTTTGATATTTGTGGTTCAATGTTTAGCCCTTCAGTGTTATAGAAGGTCAATGAAGTGAATCAGATCTGTAGACCCAAGCACATAAACACAAACACACACACACACACACTCACAATGTATAAATGCATGTAGTATAGTATAGGTTGCCTCTAACTATTGACCATATCCTCAGCCTCCATGCCCTAGTTTTGCTTTCTAACGAATGAAAGTTGAAATTATCCACCCTTGTCCTGCTAACTGTAAACCTATGGCATGCTTCCTGTGTAACATCTGATCCCCTAGCATAACTCACCAGACTGCTTTTTTCTGCACTGTCTGTCATTATTTTCTACAAAAAACACTTTCCATCATTGACCTTGTTTATAACAATTCCAGTCCCTGATGCTCCCAAACTCCATTTTGTTTTTCTTTACCTTTTTATACAAAAACTCCTGACTGTGTTATTAGTGTTGTCATTTTTAAACTTGCTGTTGTGCTTCTTTTTCCCACATATTCCCACTGAAGCTTCTTTTAGTCAGACTGGAGTCAGACATTCCCCTAAATATACATAGCACGGGCATATGTGCAGAAAGGAAGAAAGCAATTTAGTGAAGAAGATTCAGGACAGAAAGGTAGAACACATTTGTTTATTCTTTCTTCTTGTTCTCAAAGCCCCTAGTACCAACTCTTAGAACTCTTAGCTTCTTCCAAGTTTAAGTCATTATCTCTTCTGTCCCGATGCACTGTTCATACTCATTGTGTCTTTATGACCATTATATTTTTCAAGATCCCATCAAGTGATTCAGAGAAGAAACTTTTAATTTGATTGTGCCATTCAGAGTTTGCTCTGAAGTAATTTTTTTTTGTTCATCATATTTCTGCTTCTTCCTGCTTCCATTAAGTCCTGTTGAACATTCTCAGTACACTACCTAAACTACATCAGTATTCTGCACTTCCTGTACCAATCCCTTCTCCAAGTCTCTGTCTTATATCTTATATGGTCCATTAACATACTTGGAATAATATCTGCCTGCTTTTAAATACTGTGAATATGGTCAATCTTTCCTGCGGGCTGATTTTTTAAATAGCATACTTTACTTTCTGCCATGGCTCATATGTTCATAATTAGATTTTGGAGTTAAGGAATGTTTGTTTGTGTGTGTGTGTGGGGGTGGGGTGGGGGGTAGGTAAATTAGAGTAAAACAAGTATATGATCAGAGGATCAGAAAATTTTGTGAGTGCAACCTACACCTAAAACAATTTCAGTCTGGAAATGAAGACAAAAGGTGCAGTTAAGCTGAACATGCATCACTATCTTTAGCATACCCAAGTTACAATATCGAAAAACAAGCACTACAGAAAGGAAAGGAAGGATGATCAAGCTGCAGTTTAAATACTTTACACTTTGCAACTTACACATTCCTAAAGACTTCCTCAGTACTTCACAACTGTGCAATAAATAAATAAATAAAACAAAAAATAAAGTAATAATAATAATAATATAGACATATTTTACACTTTTGCACTTCCTTAATATCACAAGTTCTCTCAAGTCCTTTGTGCCTTGCTTCTCTGTTTCTTTTCTGTAGGCCTAATTTTATTATGTCCATGAGGCTCTTGTGTTACTGCCCCATCTGATCCTATCATGGTCTTTGTGATAGTGTTTATTTTCTTGGCAACTCGACCTGGGGAAACAAGCAGAAAATGGAAAAAATGTAGCAGAAAAATAAAGTTGTAACTGGTGTTGTCAACAATGGCAATTATTTATTTTTTCATAATTTCAGTCTAGGAGCCGAGGTTTTGAATACTTCTGAATACCTATGGACAACTATGGACACTTAAGCTCGTATCTGTCTTACCAAGTAAAAGACTGATATTTAGCACCATAGGCAAATAGATCAGAAATCTCTTTGTGTGAAATAAGGACGTTAAATTGGCATGTAGACCTTTACTTTACTGTGCCCTACTCTATGACTACCCATATGTCTCAAATTATTGACTGAAAAAAAAAAATCAAACAAAGCTACTTCTTGGATATAGCTGCTGCAGTGTGCCAAAAAAGCTTGGCTGTGATCTTCCTGGTGCTTACAGGCAGTCGATTCTTGAATAGCCAGTCCAAATGGATTTAAAGTCAGCCTGTAAATTACAGGAGATTTCATCAGTTATAATGCCAGGCCTGGTATGGACCGCATCAGCAGGACACAGTTCTTCTTTAGTAGATCTCATGGCAGCTTGCTTATAAATAATAGAGTAACAGTGGGCCTGCAATAGCAGAGGGACACCACAAGTGCTTTCTCCCACTGCTGAGCATTATCCAGTACCATATATAGCAAATGTTCTGTTAGATAATCTTCTAACCAGATTATAGCATCTGGGGAGAAAGCACTCTGTTAAGAGAAGTGAATGGATAAGCGTTTCAAATGCTCTCTTAAGATCCAAAAATATAGAACTTGTCAACAGCACATCATCTGTGTTAGAGTAAATGTGCTCTACAAGTGTGTATAGAGCTGTTAAGGTGCTGTAAAGTACTCAAAAAGCCATATCGCCTCTCAGTAACAATATTGCATTTTAGTATGTATTCAAGTCAAGTATTTCAGCCAAAGGACATAACTTGGCAATAGGGTGAACATTTTTTATTGTTTAATTGTTTAAGTGTGAGGAGAATATGTGCATATATTTGAACCACATTGCTGTGTTTTTTAAACCTTTAACTTGAGGTGCTAGTTTGAATAAATCCATTTCAGGCTTTACCTTCCAGAAGTGGTTTTTTTTTTTTATTTTGTTGATGTTTTTCTTATATATTACATTTTAGTTGAAAGTTAGAAAGCTATACCGTTTCCTGATTTTTGTGAATAGATATTATAGCAGGATGCTTGAAGTTATCGTACATGAATTTAGCGGTAATTAACAGACTGAACATAAGAATAATATGCTGACAAAATACTTCAGTGCCCTGCCTTAGGATTTCACTGTGAATTGAAAGAAAATAAGGATTATAGTTATAGTGTATCCTTTCTAATAGGTATTTCATTTGACTTAGTGGTTACTGTAAAGTAGAAAAGTGGGTATTGTAGCAAGTCGTATAGCGGAGTTCATAGCAAAACAGAGGACCTGTTGGCAAAAAGAGTCTTGTACGTTTGGAGGGGGGGATTGAAATATTGTGCTCTACAGTACTGATAAGTGTTGCAGAAAGATGACATGTAGTAGATTTTTGGTAAGTAGTTTGGTATCAACAGGACAACAGGTAGTGCATTTACTTGTGGTACTGAAAGACCACAAGGCTGTGGGTTCTGTCCCACTTCCAGGTGACTGGATTGCATAAGTGCAGCATTAGGGGATTTCTGTACTCTTGAGTGTATTGCAGTTCAGCAAAATCAGTCTACCTCAACTGGTGATAGCTCAGGTGGATAATAAAAGATCTCATGGCACCTATCAGAGTATGGGAATATCCTTCATGCTCTGGCCAAATTGTCCCTAGTAGCAGAAATATCACCTCAGGTGTACCTTGAAAAAAGGGGACACTAGCCTAGTGAAATTAATCTAGTCAACAAAGGATAAAGAAAAAAAAAGTATAGATAATTTTGACGCAGTGCCAGAATTGCTTGTGTTGTTTTATATGCCTAGGTTAAAATTACCATATGTATTCAGCTTTTGTCACATAGGTGTCCCGACCAGTCTTACTTGTCTCCATAATTGTAATAATTTACTGTGACTTTGACTGTTACTGGGGTCTAATTTTCATTTTTTTTTTCTGGACTGTATCTCTGTCTTTTATGAGGTCAACCAGATCTCTCTTGAACCAGGGAGTTTGTTTGCCTTATTGCATTAGTTCTGTTAGGTGTGATGCCCCTTCTCTGGGACAATAATCAAGGAGCTTCAATCCTCACCACTGACACCAGTGATGGATGTTCACTTGGAAAAATAACAGATACATAGTATTTTCAGATGCAGCTCTTTGCACCAAGCACAGTTTCCCTTAAGAGCAGAGCACACAGGGAGTATACTCCCTCCAAGGGCTGGATTTATTCCCTCTGTCCAGGCCCCAAAAGACTCCTCACTGGTACAGCTATAGAGTTTGGTCTTCAGCCAAGTGTTCCAGTTCAAGTCTACCACCACCCACTCTGTGAAACCAGTGCTTTGTGTCCCTGCTCCACGTAGCTGACACAGACATGCTTTGATATTTGATTTTCACACACACATACACACACACACACACTGACACACACACACACACACACACACACACACACACACACACACACACACACACACACACACACACACCTGGGAAAGGATGGCACAGATATACAATGTCCCCTATGCCCAAGCTAAGGTAGATAGTGCCACCAGAATACTCCAAAGACAGCTAATCTAAGGCTCTCACAAGGGTATCTAATTATACTGAGTTAAATTAATACTAATACAAATTGTAGTGTTTGAACAATGCAACAAGGCTTTCAGGAGTGGCCACAGTGATACCAAATAAATATAAGTACTCTCAACAGTTAATATATTCTCTAAAATACCAGACACAATGAAAAGTTTAAATATATTTAATAATAAATAATAAAAGAAAATGAAAAATACTAAATAGCTATTTAAAATAAACACCAGAGTTTCAGTCACAGGAAATATTAAAAATAACACTGATGGAAAGGTTTACACAGATACAAGAAAACAATACTTAACTAATCTCACTATATTTTACTGAATGATCTAAATAATTACTGTTCCCTAGTTCACTTACAAGAGCAAGGCAAGAAGATGTAGATGAGTGATCCTTCTTTGTCAGGTTTCATAAATAGATTGCCCTGAGACTTCTATCTCATCTAGTATTAAAACATCATTTCAGTGCTGGATTACAAAATAACATTACATATTATCTAACTCTGGTTCCCACACTATCCCATTTACTAAAAATTGAACCGGAGTCTAGCATGTATTTGTCATAATACACACAGACAGAGCTTTGCTAAGATGTGCTATAGCATCTGGAAGATATAAAACCATTTCAAAAACATCCACCATCCCAGGGTGGCAATTAGTTGACTCCTAAGGACAATACAGTAGGATTCCTAGTCCTGGTTTTAACAGACATTTTGGCTCTGGCTGCAATCAGAACTGTAAGATTTTTATGGCCTAAACTAGACAATTTAATTTCAGACAATTTTTCAAAATTAGCTAGGCTGAGATTAAACTCTTATCTTCCAGTATCCTCTGTTACAATACATTCATTTCAACAGTTAAAATACAGTCTCACATACAGGTGTATTTCTTTTCTATCCAGGAGGACCCACTGTTGGTACATGTTTAACACAAGCAGCTTTAGAAATACATTTTTAGTGCAAGCACCTGTACAAATCAGTTTGCTATACAAATGGCATATAATTCTTTACAAAACTTCAGCTAGCTTTGCTGACATATATTACACATCCACTGTCCTATTCTCTCTGGAATAGCTGGCACTATCTCACATCATCATAGGAGAAACAATCTATTGTGCATAGGTGAAATTAGATTGTAAAATCTGCTAGGGCAGAGGTAGTGTCTGTGTACTCACAGAAGTCATTAACTGAACATTTTTTACAGATTTGTAAGCAAAATATCAAAAGACACTGTTGCCATATTTTTAGTGCTAGCAAAGCAGTTTGGGACCTTAAGTGCTTTGAGTCCCCATGTACTTACAACCGGGTTATGGTTACTTATATAGTTGTGCAGTATATAAGTGAACAGAGTTTGCCTGGTATACTGCTAAGAAAATATTTGTAGTAGAGGTGCTCCCTGTCATTGGAATAGAACTGGTGCCTTTGCACCCATCTGTGATAAGTTTAATGAGAATCTAATTCTACATAACTGTCACTTTAGTTTCTCTTTCCAGTCCATATTAATATCTTCCATTATAATTAATGTCAAGTGAAATATGCAATTTTGGGGAACACAGATTTAATCAGAATTAGTGAGGACAGAGAAGGAATACATATTATTGTGATAAATAATTTGGTATGGCAGCCCAGTGAGATTTGGGTGACCATTCAGCTGGGATCTGTGATAAAGGATGTACTTGTTCTTACTAGCACTTTGGCTTATAACACAGAAGCAATATTTATGAGCATTATAACACCATTACCTGATCTAGTCCTTGGTCTGTTATGCAAAGGGTTTGCATATCCTTGAACAGAGTTAGGGACCTAAGAGTCATCCTTGTGCCACGTTTCAGTAATTCTTTATATGTCCATGTGCCTTAGTCCATGTTTCCTGTTAAACAGCTTTACTTTGTTAGCTTTTCCTGGAATCATGTAAGCATGCAGTGTTTCATATAAACTCACTCCAGAAATTATAAAACAAGTAGTTTAAGGAAATCTTAAGAAGCATGAGATGTATGCTGACTAATTGTCAGTGTCTTCTTAGAGTCAATTATATATCTTCATAGGTTCATAGATTGGTACTAGGCTATCAGCCCTAGGGCCTATACAAGCCTAGCCATAACAATTCCCTGGCTATTTCTTCCCACATTATTTACTTTCCTGGACCCCTGTCTAGCAGGGCGACTGATGTGATCCCTGAGGTGAATTTCCTTTCTCCCATCCAATCGTCAAGGTTCCTCTTGAAGAGGTCCAAAGAGGCACTCTGCTTGACATGTATGGGCAATCTATTCCAGAGTCTGGGAAGACTCTGGGTCAGGAACCTATCCCTCCAGCATGTTTTGTTTATTGTGATGACAAGGTTTAGATCCCTGGAGCATGTAGCTCTGAGGGATTGGGATTTCTTTAAGTGTAGCATGTCCAACAGCTCTGGGTTTGACATGGCCTTGTATGTTAAGCAGAGATCGCCTCTGAGACGATATGCGACAGAGTATAGCTGGAGTTTTTTAAGGCGGTCAGCATAGGGCATCTGCTTTAGGCCTGTGATTCTTTTAGTGACGTATTTCTGAGGCCTTTCCAGTTGTTGCAGATGTCTTGAGAGGTACATACCAAATGGGGCATTGTATTCTATAATGGGTCTAATGAGGGATGATTACAGTGGGACAATGACCTCCTTTTTTCTGGATGAAAAGCCCTTCGTGATGAGGTATGCCACATAGAAGGATTTCCTGACTGTTGTGGCGATGTGGTTATCGAAGGTGAGACCACTGTCCACCTGTGTCCCTAAGTCTCTTATCACACTTTCTGTGTTTAGTGTACTGCCACCTATATGGTAATTCATGGATACATGTTTTTTCCCAAAGGGGATAACAATACATTTCTTGGCATTGAGCTTGAGCCCATGGCTCTGGCACTGAACCCTGAGGTACTCCACTTGTCACTTGTCTGGAGCTGGATTTGGAGTCGGCTACTTTTACAGTGTGGGTTCTATCAGTAAGCCATTTAGCAACCCATTGGGTGACATAGGGGCATCTATATCTATATATCTATGTGTGTGTGTCTCTCTCTGTATATACATATATATGGTTCTCCTTCACAAAGTCGAACGTTCAGAAACTCGAAATGCATATGGCTGAAGCCCTATGCTCGAGTTTCTGAAGCTCGACTTTGTGAAAGGGAGCTAAAAAAAGAAAAACGTAACACAACAAAGTGTTTCTGCAGGGGGGCAAGCTCCCCTGCACCCCCCACACCCCCTCTACTTATTTATTCCAACTCTGAGATCGCACTACAGCACAGAAAGGGAAATCTCCCATTCTGCGCTGTATGCCATTCCCCATTCACAGAGTCGAGCTTCCACAATTTCGAGCATATGGTGTTGGACATATGACTTTCGAGATTGTGACCGTTCGACTTTGTGAAGGGGAACCATATATATATATATATATATATATATATATATATATGTGTGTGTGTGTGTGTGTGTATTTATATATATATATATATATATATATATATATATATATATATATATATATATATATATATGTGTGTGTGTATGTAGATATATATATCTATGTATATATATATATATATATATATATATATATATATGTGTGTGTGTGTGTGTATATATATATATATATATATATATATATAAATATATATATATACACACACACACACACACACACACACACACACACACACACATATATATATATATATATATATATATATATATATATATGTCCCTTTCAAAACATCTAAAACCCATAACATTGAATTTCATAACATCTAACAGTACAAATCACATGAAAATAACATCCCCTCCACATATAATGACATAATGACACCAAACTACCAAACACACTTTTTACTATGTTTCAGCACGGGGGCTTGATACAGTGGGGTTAGCAAATTAACTTTTTCCCACTGTAGTGCGATCTTGGAGTTGGCATATTTAATTTACTGGGTGTGTGGAGGGTGGAGGCACCCACATGGGGGGTGCAGGGGGCATGCACCCCTGCAGAAACATAGTAAAAACTGTGTTTGGTAGTTTGGTGTTATTATATGTGGAGGGGGTGTTATTTTCTTGTGATTTGTAGTGTTAGATGTTATGAAATTCGATGTTATGGGTTTTAGATGTTCTGGTCTCAATGATATTAAATTAGACATTATGGGTTTTATATATATATATATATATATATATATATATATATACATATATATATATATATATATATATATATATATATATATATATATATATGGGTACACTCATACTTGTCAAATGAATTTTTGGATGATATCTTTTGTCATCCAGATAGTTAACAAGGGTGAAAGTTTGCAGAATTCTCGTGGATGGGGAATATGTTCTTTTCTTGGTTTTGTATGATCTTGTAATTTTATATATATGTATACATATATATATATATATATATATATATATATATATATATATATATATATATATATATATATATGTCCCCTTTAGAAACCCAAACATTCTCTTACCCGACTTTCAAAGGCTGATGGCTGATGATCGCATAATACTGATGTCTTGGAACACCGACTTTCCGCCCGCACCAGGTAAGTAATCACTTGGCCATCCTGTTTAACTTTGCCCCTTACCCTCACAGGAGTACATTCTCACAGTTGGTTTATTTAGTTGGGTGGGGGTGTTGGGGGTGCAGCCCTCCACATAGCGGGGTGTGGGGGTGAAGCCCCCCCACATGAGTTGGTTTGGTTTACTTCAGTTTACATTTTTGATTAGGATGGCCAGGTGGTTACTTACCTAGGGTGGTAAGTCGATGTTCCGGGATGTCGGTGTGCTGGTGCTGTTGGCCTTTTTGTCTCTGTGTTATGAGTTTCAGGTAAATGAAATTGTGTTCTTGTAAAGTAGACCCTATATATATATATATATATATATATATATATATATATATATATATGGATTCCTATTACAAGAATGAAAGTTCACTACTTCAATCTTGTGATAGGAAGCCTCACTTCTGCGAAAGTTCACTTTAACGAAAGTGAATTTTTGCATAAGTGCACTTCACTGAAAACACAGCAGCACAGTGGAGGACATAAAAAACAAGCTATGTCCTCCACTGTGGTGCAGTAGTCATGGACCTTAGGGTTATGGCACGGGTTAGGATAAGGGGATAGTTAGTACAGCTATCCCCTTACCGTAACCCATGCCCTAACCCTAAGGTTCGTGACTAGCGCACCATAGTAGAAGACATTGCTATATCCTTCACTGCGCTGCAGTTGTCACGGACCTTAGGGTTAGGGCACGGATCATGGTAAGGGAATAGCCCTACGGGCTATCCCCTTACTATGACCCATGACCTAACCTTAAGGTCCGTGAGTACTACATGGAAGTTCAGTACAACACCCGTTCATTGTACTGAACTTCACGTAAGTGCACTTTCGATTAAGTGCATTTTCTCTGCAGTGAGCATTCCATGCACTATTTTGAATTAGTGAAAATTCGATCTAGTGTATGGAGCCCATATATACATATATATATATATATATATATATATATATATATATATATATATATGGGTTCCTGTTAGATTTACGAAAACCCACATCCCCGATGACTGGATCACCAAAACAAGTTCGCCGACACCACACATCCCCGACAATGGAGAGTAGTGCAGAATGGGATGTATTCCCATTTCCGCAATGTGCTGCGATCTCAGAGTTAGTATATTTAAGTAGAGGGGGTGGGGGGACACAGCCCCTCCTCATGAGGGTGCAGGGGGGCTTGTCCCCTGCTATACAGGTATCTGTTTATTTTTAAGTGTATTACAGACACGGGGATAGGTTCTGTTCTGTAATATATACACTTACCTTTGTCGGGGATGTGTGGTGTTGGCGATCTCATCTTGGTGATCTGGTCATCTGGGATGTGGATTTTCGTTGATGTAACATGGATCCATATGTGTGTGTGTGTGTGTGTGTGTGTGTGTGTGTGTGTGTGTGTATCTCTCTATTTATGTATGTGTCTATACAGATTCGTATCACTTCACCTAAAGACCATTTCACTGACACTCATTTCACTGAGACCAAATCACCTAAAGTTCATTTCACCTAAAACTCATTTCACAGACAAGTAGTGCTCTTAGGTAAGTCAAAGGTATATGTCCATTTCCCCACTGTAGTGTGATCCTGGTGTTAGTATATATAGTTGGGGGGTGTGGGGGGCACAGCCCCCCACCTTTCGGGGTGTGGGCGACGTAGTCCCCCACTTAGTTGCCTTTTACCAAATAACGTAAAACAAAACTAGACATCATAAAAGCACCCCCACACCCCCCCTAACTAAGCATATTAACACCAGGATCACACTACAGTGGGGAAAAGGACATATACCTTTGACCTGCTTTAAAGTACTACTTGTCAGTGAAATGAGTTTTAGGTGAAATCAACTTTCGGAGAAATGATCTTTAGGTGATTAGTTCTCAGTGAAATGGTCTTTAATGTATATATATATATATATATATATATATATATATATATATATATATATATATATATATATATAGATAGATATATATATATATACACACACACACACATACACACAATGTAGATATATATATATATATATATATATATATATATATATATATACACACACACACACACACACACACACACACACACACACATATAAATATATATATATATATATATATATATATATATATATATATATATATATATATACACACACATATATATATATATATATATATATATATATATAAATAAAATTAGTGAGGGGGGTGCTGCCTTGCATCATTCTTGCAAAGAACAATGTTATTTTAAATACTGCACACTCCATGGTTGTTTCTTGGTGCTTGCATAGTAGAGTGTCATTGTTTACATCTTCCATCTTATGCTGTCAGCATTGTGACAGTTGACATTTTATTGTTTCAACTAAATGTAGTAATCCAATACACACACACACACACACACACACACACACATATATATATATATATATATATATATATTATATATTCATCTGAGAGATAATTATGTAGTACGTATTTTTAATGACTCAAAAATACCTTTTAGCATGGATTGTTATGGTCCTGAAAGTCCTAACACTTTATGGTAAACTAGAAAAGAGAGATACCTAAAAACATGGCAATGCTCTTACGATATCATAACAGGTGTCAGATTACAGTCTGTACACTGACAAGCAGAATATGAGATAAGCTACAAAATAAATAGAATGTAGCTATCCACTGAATCTACAAAATTTCTTGGACAAAAGGGTAGAAAATAGTTAAAAAGCTTGGGCTACAATACCAATTCATTGTGTTTTGTGATGCACTAACAGGCATGTTAATAGAATTATGTTGTATTCATGGTAACCTAACAGAAAACAAATAATGGATGTATTTGATACCTTAGCTAAGTCACCGAATTATAGAAGTATAACTTGCTGGTTTACTCACATAGCCCACCTGTTCATTCCATACAGACCCAGATAAGATGATACCATTTGTTAGGCTCCAAAGAAGTTCTGCGAAAGAGATGTGGATTTAGCATGATGCTTCTTTTTATAGACAACAACAAAAAACTCTTTGTGCTAGAACCTATGACAGAGAAAGGGTAAGTTGTACAATTTAGATATATGAAAACACCTATTACATATAGTGACATGATCATCATGTTCTCTTTTCTTGTGGCACTGTTCCCTTTTAATAAAATAGAGAAGGAAGAACAAATTATATAAATGTGTGAACTGCTGGCAGATTAGTTTATGGAAACATTTATTTATTGGTGATGTGGGTGGTTTTCATTTCAAAAGACAAGAATTAAATGATTTGGATGAAACAGATAATTTGTCTACTTATTTTGGCAGTAAGAACACTTTTTTTAGTTTAAGTTTAAAATGGATTAATATTTTTTAGCAGAGTGCTTCAAATCAGTCAATATGAAGGAGGTTTGAACCACACCCCCTTTACTCCCCTCAAATGGCAGTTCTGATTGGCTGGCAGTCTATTGGACTATGAACAGACAATGACCTTAGTTTAGAGTTCACTTGCCTGAAGCAAATTAACATGTGTTCTGTAATGAAGCATGCCATCAGAACATTGGGCTCTAACTACATTTTAAATACTAGCTCCGCCATATTGTGATGAAATATGAAAAGATACATAGGTGTGTCCCCCACATGTTACGCTTTTTAATAAGTTTGTGGACTTGATGGCTGTTGTCAGGCCATTACTTGCTAGCTTTGGCACTGGTATATGCACACTGGCTGCTAACATAAAGGTGACCACCAAGGGCACACACTTCTGTCAGTACAATATTTACTAATCATTCCACTTAGCTTGTAAAAAAAAAGAACACTCTGGAATCAAGCTTGTTAAAATACTAAACACAGTTGTAATGATTGCGAAAGTCAGTTTCCACTGCACCAAACATGCTCACAAGATTGTGTCAACATTTCTTTCAATAGACTGATTTGCTAATGCAGTTCAAAGCAGCAGTTATCTGACTTTTTAAAATGAAGTGTTAGTTTTCAATGCTTTTGTTCAGTGTCACATCCTTGTGGTGTAGGCTTACTTAAATATTTACAACAGCTTATGCTTTCTTCAGACCACCAAATTTTGTTTTTAGTATATCCACAATTTCTCATTCTTTCAGCTATGTATGTAGATTACTGAAATGCATAGGTTCTGGCTCAATGCAAACCGTGTATAATTAATATCAAAGAATAACATAGTTTTCAGCATGCATAACTTTGTATGCAAGAATATCATCCAGAATATTTGAATTTGAATTTGAGATGCTCACTCATACAAGCTCACTTAACTAAAGTCATTTAGTGAGAGCAATTGAGAACCAAGTCATGGTACAGTAGAATAATAGTTCTGTGTGAAGTAAAGTATACAAAGTAATATTCTGGTAGTAAAAAAATATATATATATGTCACAGATTTATCCAGAAGTTTGCATAGACTATTAAATACATCTTTGTGTAGTTCTCTAAGACAAATATTTAATAAGACTCAAAAAAATTATGTAGCAAACTACATGGACCACAAGCAAAGTATACTGCACACCTGGTGCCTAGAGAGGCACACATATATGGGTGTGTGTGTGTGTGTGTGTGTGTTCAACAAAATGCCTTATATATCCCATATGGATTTTATATTCAGACACATTTTCACTACATATAATGCAAAAGCAACAACTGTTCAGTAATGTTACTGGTTCAGGTGTAACAGAAAATAGCAGTTTAGCATTATACTGTGGCCATACAGTTTGATGCATTATATTACTGGTTTTGCAAACTTCAGTCTAATGAATAAAGTACACTGACATGTAGCTAATGGCACCTGTTTACTTAGCTAGTCTGCTGCCAAAATCAGGCCGAATGTAAGTTGGCTGAAAAACACATGATTAATGTACAACATTATCTGAAATAAAGCAGCCAATTCCAAATAGTTAAATTGTGTTTTTCTGCAGGTGGGTCATGAGTACAAAATCTGATTAGCTTAAATCATTTCACATCAAAAGAAGGGAAGAAACAGCTTTAAGGTTTTCTTAGCATGTGTATTGTTTTGGTTTATTAACCGGTTCAGACTTGTGCATAGAAAAATGAATGATTCACACCTTTTTCATCACAGGCCACCTTGTTAAGTAGAATAATTTGTCCAAAGCCCCCTCCCTCTTTAATGTAATAGTACAAACTAGGAATTTTTACCCCTGCACACTGATGTGGGAGCTTCACCTCCTGCCACTTCCCTGAGGCTCCTCTAAGCATACAAACATTATGGTTGCATCACATTGAAAAAAACTGGACATGTTTGCCTAGCTGTCCCTATAAATGCTTTGATTATTAGTATGTAAGCCTGGTCTCAAATACTTTTGTCTTACTCCAGTCACAAGCAGCTCCTGCTGTCTTTGCAGTTTTGTCTTTTTAAATACTTATTCCCAAATGCCCATTGCTTCTGCTTAATCACATGTTTATAAAATAAAAGTTCATAGATTTGCAAGAGATTACCAGGCTAATGGCTCAAAAGACCTTACAAATCTAGACATTATTACCTGGCTTTGCCCAGATTTTTGATACCTAAGGGCTAAACAAAAGCTTAAGTGTGTGCCTATTTTACAGACTGACCCTGTCTATAAGGGATAAAAATAAAGTGCTGCCACTTAGATAAAGCCAGAAAAACTACACTGAGCAAAAAACAAAGTATTCTGGTACCACAATAACCAAAGAGACCAGTGATTGTATATATTTATTGAATAAACTGCGCAAGTAAAAACTTTCACCTTACAAGGCTTATTCAGGCAAATGACTAAAAAACTATATTACAACATTTAAATAGTAAAGACAATTAAAACCATGTGACATAAAAATGTAACATTTAAAGTGATAGCCATCTAATTTTATTTCTTAAATCTTTTAAAATTGGTTTCACTTTAAAAGTTTTATTAAGCCCTAAGGGGATATTGTGCTCTAAAGTGAGCTATCCTTCTGTTTTCTTGTTTTTTGTTTCAGTCAATATATCACCCCCTCTAAAAGTCTCATTAATAGTTTCAAATATTAAAAACTTTGACTGTGTGCTATATTTTTACTGTGTTCATATAAGGCTTTTAGTATCTATACCCCTGAAGTGAATTTATGATTCTTCATCCATTGATTCAAATTACATTTGAAGAGGGTCAGGGCAGGACACTGCTTCACTTGAATAAGTAGCTTGTTCCAGAGAAGGGGTAATCTCAAAAACACATATCTGTCCCTCCAGCATGTTTTGTTCATGTTGCAGGCCAGGCTTAGATCCTTGGATCAGGTAATGCTTATGCTGTTTGTTTTGCAAATGTGTAACAGTTTCATCAGGACCAGATTTGAGAATGCCTTGTAGGTTTGGCATAGATCACCTTTTAATAGTCGATAGGAGACAGAGTAGAGGGATAGGGCTTTTAGGTTGTCCGCATAGGACATGTTGTTAACACCCTGCATTTTTTTTTGTAAGGAACCTCTTAGGTCACGCCAGTTGTTTCTAGTGCCTGGTCAGGTACATGCCGAAAGGTGCACTGTACACAATTATTGGTCTGATGAGGGGTGAGTATAGTGGGACCATACCCTTCTTGGATTTGGATGCCATGCTCTTATTTGCAAGCTGTGCCACATAGAAGGACATCCTCACCACTGCAGACACATGGTGGTCAAAGTTCAAGTTACTATCTTTGTACCTAGATCTCTCACCACTGTATCCACTCTTAGGGTGTGTTATTAATGTTACAATTTACAGGGGTATTTGACTTCCCAAAGGGTATAGGTATGCATTTTCTTTCCATGTAGTTTTAGACCATGGCTATGGTACCAATTATTTGTTTGAGTTACACCTTTCTGAGGTATATATACATAACTGGGGGATTCAGAGACTGCCTCCAACTTGCAGTCATCACCAGACCTGTCAGCCAAAGACCATCTACATTAGCCTTGACTACAGGAACTTGGAAGTATATTCTGAATATGAGAGGTCCCAGCACTCAGTCCTGTGGTACACCACTAGTAATTGGCCTATTGCTGGATCTGGATTCACCCACTCTGATAAAATGTATCCTGTTCATGAGCCAGTTGGACATTCATCTGATGATATAGGAGTTCACACCCAGTTTTGTGAGTTTATCTACAATACCTAAGTGGTGAATTATGTCAAATGTCTTAGCCATGCCAAGGCAGGCAATATGCACTGTTTTACCTCCATATAACATAGTTTCTAATAATCATATAACCTTGTTTCTAATGTTCTCTGTCCATGACCACCGACAGAAAGTAAAAACATAATTGCTTTTCTCCTAGTCCATGACAATCACAGGTGCATTTGATATAAAATATGTTGAATGTTTATATATTCAGGTTCAAACAGTAGCATATTCCTAATTCACTGTTTCTGTAGTATGAAATATCAGTGCTCCATAGATGTCGTTAATTTCCCTTCCTGTTTCTCTTAGTATTACCTATCTCAGTAATTGTGCTTTAGCATTTGGCCTACAAGAATAAGGGCTTATAGCATTAGGGAATAATACTGCTAGAGCCTGCCTTAGTCAACAGAACTAAGTGGCCTTGTGTATGGCCAGATAGTACATGTTGTTTCATCATCAAGCAGAGAGTCTCACCTCTTCAGATATGTCTGGTTGTGAAGGTTGACTGGAAATATATCCAAAACTACACATTTCTCATAATTTAATTTGATACAGGCATGCATCTTAGCAATCCGTGCACAGACTGTGACAATGCTATAGAGGGATGAGGCCCGTACCTCTCTACTGTCCTCATTTTCCAGAATGTCCAGATTTTTGCCTCATATTTTTGGTCTGTTTCTCATAAAATTTCTGTTTTTCTTGCAAATTACTGATGACTGATGGCACCAAGTAATGTCTTACATTTGAGTTTCAGACTTACTATATACTTCAGAAAATGCATGCTAAGACATATCATGCTATTCTTGCAACCTTCTAAGTTTATATGAGCAATGTTTAAAATTCATCCCTGTTTTTGAGCCTTTGTGCCACCATTATTTTAGACGTTCTCCAAATTTCTTGAGCTAAGAGGTTGAGAGGTATGATAAGGCCCTGATTATGACCCAGGAAACTGGTGTTTGATTAGTGACTCTTGGACTTCAGGAGTTAGATGAAGATGGGTGGCCTAATGGTGAAGGTGTTTGCCTTACAAACACAAGGTGTAGGGTTTGAATCTTACAAGGGATAATTGGCTAAGCTTAAAATGGCTCCCAAGGGCAGTTAGCTTAATACTAATCTATGAAAGAAGAATAAACAAGCAGATCCTCCTCACCTCTACTGAGGGGGATGGTGTAGATATACCCACTCAGTAGTGGCTGTACCAGGTTCCTTGTTTTGTCAGAACAGAGTAGCTGTATGGTGAGGCAAGTCACACATATGACAATAAAAAGAAAAGGAAAAGCAAAACTACAAACAAAGCGGAACTCTACTTAGGAAGCTACATCATCCAGTTCCCTTCTCATCTCAAAGTTGACATCTTAAAAAAAGCAGCAATAACAACAAGCAAAATAACTAAAAAAAAAAAAAATACAGCCATAGCCAATCATTCATATACAAAAAAGTGGAACACTATACATATAATTAGTTTTTTATATCAAGTGAAACCTACTACTTTGAGAATACAGATTTAATCAGGATTCGAAGCCACAATGGTGCAGCGGTAGCGTTGTCACCTCACAACAAGAGGTTCTCCCGTTCAATTCTTAGCTGGAGTGCCTTCTGTGTGGAGTTTGCATGTCCTCCCTGCAGTCGAGTGGTGTTCAAAAGACATGTGTGAATGGGCATGCCTTCGCTGAAGGTTGGGCGTCGGGCTGGCACCTCGGCACCATAAAAATCAACTACCAATCATTAGCAGACCAGAGTTCCGCTGTGGCGACCCCTAACTGGGAAATGCAAAAAGAACAACAACAAAGTGAGGACAGGGGAGAAATACATGCAACCATGATAAATATTTTGGTATAATAGGCCAGTGAGATTTAGTCATGTCGAAAATTTACTAACAACTTGGAAGGAAGCCCACCATACATTGTGTACTAAAGTTCTTTCAATCACCAGCTGTCTTCTTTTGCTTGCCAGAACAGTCAGTTAATTTCAACATGACATTTTCCTTTTGCAAAGTTTTTAAGGCAAAACTGTTGTCTGTCAGTGTAGGGTATGAAACAGCCCAGATGAGATGGCTGCCTAAACCCAAAACTGGATAAAAATGGTTTTCCCTGGGTGAAAAAAAAAAAAAAAAAAAACAGAAGGAAAAAATGATTGTGCATGTACAAAAGCAGGAACACATAACTGCTTTTAAATCCACATATAAAAAGAAGCAATTGTGCATTTTATTTGAAAATGTAATCACAACAGCCCAAATTATGAACTCCTTGAAAAAAATAGAATAACAAACAGAATGAGAAGACTACTAAGGAATCTGTAAGATCTGAAGGTAGATAAAAGAGCAATTAAAGCTAAGCTTGACATACAACAGGAACTAACAGACATACTAAAATGAAAGACAAGATGGATGATCATGAAAACTGATCTTAAAAAATCACTTCAGAATGAGTAAACTCAAGATAATTATAGTATAAGAGGGAATTGCTGATCATGAACTAAAGTCATTTGTAATGCAGCTATTACATGATATATTTTGATACCAGAAAATCAAGAAACACTAACTCAAAGGATACACAGAGTGAGATGGCAGCAAACAGTTGCAGAATGCAGACCCAGGCAAGTTCCGGCATGTTTCCTTTCTTTTGCATGTCCTCAGTTATGGAGGTAATGGTAAGTTGGACTCTGGTAAAAATACTGCAAGCAAAAAAAAAAAACAATGCATTTGTCATACCCCCGGATTCATGAATCCTCCGTGTAAGACTCAATAAGTCTTACTCAGAGGCTGCAGTTGAACAGTATGACATCAGTGTGCCATGAATATTCATGAGGGCATGCTGACTCAACTGCAAGTCTAACATGGACCGTGTAGGAAAGCAGGGAGCGTGTCTGACTGCCGAGCAGTCTAAATGTCCACGCCCCTGCAAGGGTTCAAAAAGAAAAATGTAAACACAGAAGAGCGAGTCCGCTCAAATGTCCATGCACCCAACATCACACTCCCTGACATTATAAACCCCCATCACAGTTATTAAAAGTAAAACATTAACATTTTATTTTTTTTATATTCCCGAAATAGCTGCCCGTATTTGTGCGGGTGTGCCCATTGCTTAGCTGCAGTTAGCAATCCCGACATGGAAGAGCATAAGAAAGAATGTTTATATGAACCACACCAAATAGCAATAGCATAATGGTAGAGCGTTCGCCCAAAGAGGAGGCATTCATGGTTCGAGTCCCACCACTCCCCCTCAAATTTATGTTTTAAATCAGTATATGAAATAATACCTGACATATATGATTAAAATATTACTGAAAAGCAGTGAAATGGCCTATGTATCAGTGAATAAAATATATATTTTTAAAGGCTCCTAATATACAATTGCCCACAGTTAAGCAGTGCTTTACCCAGCACAATATAGGTGCCCGTAGTTCAGCAGCGCTTTACCCAGCACAATGTAGTTGCCCATAGCTAAATAGCGCTTTACCCAGCACAATCGGTTTGTGCGGAGGTGCGTGCCGCGCCAACCAGTGCACCACAGGGCAACGTGGAGCAACATAGAGCAAAGCTGCTTAAACACAGCCACACCCCCTAGCCTGTCTGGACAGTATTAAAATAAAATGAATGACAAGGTTCGAACCCAGGACTCTGTGCACCATAATCAAAGTACTGAACCACTAAACCATGACAGCTTAGGCAAAACAGCTACTGTTAACATACATATACTTAGAAATGGTAGATTAACCATTATTAAGCAGGTCTGCAGTCAGCCGAGAATTTTCAAAAATGGCCAATCACAAAAAAGTGTGGGAAATGCGGCATATTTAAGCCCCGTAGGTGGGAATTCTCACCATAACTGATTGTAGCTCACATCTGCAGTTAGAATGGCTGGTGCTGGAGAGGGTACACGCTTCTGAGTGCAACTTTGGGGCCTCGAGGAGTCGAAATACATGGTTTGGCTCCTTGTCCACCATCATGAGTCAAGACTCCTGCAGGGCCAGTTCCAAGGGACAGAGTACAAGGCAGAGGCTTGGAACCGGTTAGCTTATGACCTCACCAGTGTCACAGGTGTTCCTCGGACTGGTGAGCAGGTCCATCACCACCATGCAGACCTGAAGAGATGGAAGTAGGACCTACTGAACCAATGAATACAGGAGGCCCGTGGGATGCAAGATGCCCCACAACTGAGTAGTTAGCCATGGAATGCAGTATGTAAGAATTGATAATTGTTTCTGTATAATGGATAGGTATGTCTCAATATCCCTTCATTTACTTCACAGCTGCAGGTGACCATGCTGCGAATCAGCAAGCCTATGCAGATAGGCTGCTAAGGCTGTGGCACCAGGCAGGTTAGTGATTATTCTGCATGTATTGTTATATAAAATAGGGGAGAGAGCATGAAAGAAAGTGCCGTAGTCCAATAATACAGCCATAAAATGTCCTGAATAAGTCCTCTGCATGTACTGTCATATAAAAAAGTCAGAGAGCCAGAAAAGGAGTGTAGTAACCCATTAAGAAAGGTAAAATATGTCTGGAATAACATCTCTGCAGGTACTGTCATATAAAATAAGTGAGTGAGCCTGAAAAAGAGTGCTCTAACCTATTAATAAAGGTATAATATGTTCTGAATATGTCTTCCATATGCACTGTAATATCAAATAAAGAGAGAGCCTGTGGAAAACTGTGTAATGTAATTAATAAAGGTATAAAACCTGGAGTGTGTCTGTGCCACTTACTTTGAATTGTTGTTGTACCCTTGCATTATACAAATAGTACTGTTTTAATAATTGCTGGCAACCCACGGTTGGGCAGTCTCATCTAAAGTGGGTGATGGAAGTGCTAGTATCTGTGAAGTATATATACAGTCCTCAAAAGTCAGTGACTGTCTGGCATGCATAAGTAAATCTGGCACACGAGCAGCTTGTTAATTTGTTCCCCAGAAATGTGAGTGTTCTACAAGAAATGCAGGGTTATGCACAAATTGAACTGAAAATGTCATGTGAACACATCTAGATGTGTAGATAAAGAAACATAAATAAAAGCAAGAAATATGTACCAGCAACATCTGCATCTTGGACAGTTAGTATGTCAGATATAGGACAGGTATATAATGAACTAGCCAAACCTATTACACTACCTAAATCATGTTGGTAAGTGTAATAATACATGTAGGGGATATGCACCTGCAGTCACTAGGAATGTAGTGTAGACTAAAAGTACTTGTAAGATGTTAATTAAGGTTTCTTTCTACACCCTACTGTATGTGCATAAACCATGCAATTCCATATCTCAATGGGTATGTGTAATCTCAAACATTTGTTGGGACATATGTCCTATTGTTCTATAAATATCTGCATTCACTTTGATGCATGTGCCCTGTTCAAACAACACAATCATGGTAGCCTGTTGCTACCAATCATCTCTGCATGCTGTTGGAATGTCCACTGTTGTTCAATATATGCATGTGTTATGCTTGCTGTTCAACTGTTGGAACCTTGGTGTGTTGGGTTAATGGGATTATTACTGCATGCTGTTACAACTAATCTTGAATGATGTTGTTTATGTTGTAATTAAACACACCTAATCACAGAATGTATGGGAAGGCCGGTACCAGCAGACCCACCTGTCCCTCCTCAGCTGGCGAGTGCAGCTGGCACCAGCAGGTCTGGTGCCCAGCCTATGCTCCCCTCCTTCATTGGTCCTGTACCACCTTTGGGTGGAAGCACTGCAGGGGATGGGGCTCATCCCCCCTGTGCAAGCGTGGGTGGAGAAGGGCCACCTGTCACCCTTCGAAGGGTCCGGGTTGTGGTGCGTTGGAAGATCCAGCATTCAGTCGCTGATCCCTACACCAGCTCGAGGCGAGAGTGGCACGTCTCACGGGTGAGTCTGCCCATCCTATGCAGCTCCCAGCACAGCCACCCTCGGGGCTGTGAAGGTGCAGTAGTGACTGCCCATGGGTGGGGATCTCAGTTCCACTGTTACCATCTATGGGCTCATGGGTTTGCGATTTCCAAACATCCATCCCCGTCAATTGTGTTCACTCACCCCATGTGTCATACACTGCCCCTGTATGCATCTTGTTTGTCTTGTCTATTTACCTCCCCAACCTACCTCCCCAAACATACCTACTTCCTCTACCTCACTTTCCACTCTCACCTGAAAAAAAAAAGCGCAATCTGTACCCACAAAAAAATTACGCCCCATACATAGCTGCCCATTTCGCACACATGTCCACTTGACATGTAAACTGATAATTATAATTGGTGGTACAACATACTTTGTTGTCCTCACCCCTCTCCCAGGGGTGGAAGGTTTCAAATTTCACTCCAAATTTATTGCATATGCACAGCTGTTGCTGGTAAAGAAATGGGCAGCTATGGACCTTCCCTACACCCGTCCTGCACATCCCGAGCTTGTTTACCTACTGTCTGTCCCTCTTTGTGCCCCCTTTTTCACCACTTTCCTATCTCCCCATTTTCTTTTCTTTCAAAGGAATTAGCGCGGGAGTTAGCGGGAATAAGCACATTTTAGCAGTAGTTAGTGGGTTTAAGCGAGTGTGCTCATGTGTGCGCTTAGCTAAGCATCGCTAAGCATTGCGCAAATCCACGCAAACCCACTTGCAACTGCTTAAAAGTGCCTTAGTCACTCTATGTCAGGGCCCTTGTTCTGCTCAGCAGCAAAAGAAAAAACCTCTGCCAGTCTTGAACCCCAGACCACTGACACAATAGACTGCATGAATTACCACTAAGCAACAGCAGATATACAAATGACTTGGTGCTGAAATAAATATATCATGCATTACAATGAGGGAATGTAAATGGAAATTAGGAATGAAATAACACAAATCCTGTCCTGTGGGTCTTTACCAGCAGTCATTGTGGAATTGCATGACATGACTGTGAAAAGAGAACCAGCCATTATAGCAGGGAATAATGTTACAGTAGCACCTTACAAACACCACACAGTATCAGACCAGGGTAAACACTGGCAAAGTTGAATAGGGCAGAGGCCAGACTCCCCAACTGTGACTGCTTTACATGGATGACCCTGATTTGTAAACAAATATTAGCTGTGCCCCTCTTAATCACTCTGAAAAGTACTAACATTAGGCAGAAAAGTGGGGAATCACACTTAATGAATAATGTCAATAGGTGAGAGTAGACACTGCTTGCACGTCAGAAAAGGTGAAGTAATACATATGCTTCGATTCCCAAGAAAGTCTCAACTGAAATATGTCTGTAATATATTACAGGTGTATCTCACTTATATGTAACTTTTACTGAGGCTGTTCAAATATATTCCTGAGAGTATTTGCGGTAGTTGTGCTGCGGTAGCGTTGCCGCCTCACAGCAAGACATTGTTGTGTTCGATTCTCCACTAGAGCGTCTTCTGTGTAGAGGCATGCGTGAATGGGTGTGTCTTCATTAAAGGTTGTGTGTCAGGGCTGGTAACTCGGCACATAAAAATCCACTACCAGGCATTAGTGGACCGGAGTTCCGCTGTGGTGACCCCTAACCAGGATAAGCCAAAAGACACAACATCTGAGGCCTGGCAGAGGCAGAAACACACATGCATATCAGCATTCCTGCTGTTACACACTCTGCAAATAGCTTTGGAAGGAGTTCCACAAGCATGCCCTTATGCAGGAGTACAACACAGAAATATCACAGGATGTAGCCATGTACTGCTAGCAACCAACTGTGACAATGCCATTGTGCCAGTACTGAAAAGACTGGTATGGTGCACAGACAAAGAATAATAGGCTAACCTCTAGCTACCATCTGGATATGTCAACAGGTGGGAGCTACTCAGACAGACTACCTGTCTTGATAGACTAACAGGTACACAGCAACCCTGTATGTTCAGCAAGATAAACCTCACATGATAATAAAAAATGCTCTTTGCAGTTCTGCACCCCTACCCAAAGGTACGACATACCTTTGTATTCAGGCAAAACCAAGGGTGTAGGTAGGCATACTCAGTACTGAAATATGTCCAGTTGTCTTGAGCAGCCTGTGCTAATGTCAACACAAACAAGCCACAAACTGTTCAGAAGTTTGTAACTTAATAATTACAGTATAGCCGTTCAAAAACAGTGCATGTGCCACAGGAATACATTGCAATAACTACATCTGTATGGCATTTAATTGTCTAATTCAAAAAGAAAGTACATACTCCCATGTATCCTGTGTTAACATTTGAAGGGGTGAGTAAATGTCTACACTGAGAAGTGTGTACTGGAATCAGCAACATTCAGGTTTGAGTACAACATGCATATCACTGGCTACAACCCTAGCTTCAGATAAGAGACATATACCAACCTTCTAACTGACACAATGGTGTCCAGAGCAAACAAGTATGGGCCCCACCTTGGAAAGCTGAAAGGGCTACGCCTACCTAACCTAGCATTTTATAGCAGTGGCCTGCAATCACAGTGAGTACTGCAATTACCACACAGCAGGCTGCATGCAATTACTTAATGGTGGGCACCAATTGGTGCAGAGGCTGTCACATGCACATGTGCGGATACCTAGAAAAGCAGGCTGTACCTGCTGTCCACACACAATAATATCATTACAGGAACAGAGAGATAGAGAGCAAGAGTGAGAGAGAAAGAGACACAGACAGAGACAGAGACACAGACGAAAGACACAGAAACAGAAACAGACATAGAAAACCTAAACAAAACAACCAAAAAAATAAATAAATAAATAAACAACAAATCAGTAACAACAGACGGAGCAGAGAAATACAAAGGTAAGGTATGTAACTCATATGTATGTGCCGGCATGTAGTAGATGTTCCTGAAGAGTACTCTACACACTATAAATCATCCATATGTGGCAGAAGTATGAATCTGCCTGTATCTGCACATGTGCATAGGGCAAGGGAATTACTGCAACTGTTAGTGAAGGGTGGACACATATATGTTGTTGAAGGCAATTATGTGCATATATCTATGTAGGTCGTAGTGTGCGGCATACAAAACAGCATGCAGTGCTAATATATGTAATGTGGTGGCTAAACGGTGTGGAACTGATTTGTCGGATCTGCTGTGTTACAGCCAGTAAGGCCTGCTAAAGCTACATGGGCTGAGGACACCAAAATGCATTCTGCACAACACTGTGCAATATAATCACATAACTGTACATCTCACAACTGTCGCATAAGTGATATCCCCACCATGAAAGGCATACTGTACAAGTGCCTATATGTACATCTATATGTACAGCAATGGATGTGTACATGTATGTGTATACATATGTATATATATATATATATATATATATATATATATATATATATATATATACATATATATATATATATATATATATATATATATATATATATATATATAGAGAGAGAGAGAGAGAGACACAGGGTCATATGTCCCACAACAGGTGTGTGGTGACCAAGGCATGGACTGTAGACCAGTGTCGATACTGCTGTGTCATCCCTCCTTTCCAAAACACTGTACCCATTAACTACCACATAGGTAGAAATCTACTTAACACTGATGGTGTGATGAGGGAATATGGGACACAGGTGGACAGTAGCCTCCCCTTTGATAAAGACAGTGCCACACTAGACTTGTAATCTGTCTATGTGGTACATGTCATCACAATAGGTGTGTCATCTAGGGAAATATAGGTCAGTGTTCCCCTTTACTCATCACAATGCCCCGTGTGGTATGTACCTCACATGACAAATACAGCAAGTGGAAAGGCCACAGACATACCTCACAAAGGGTAATACTGGCCTCAAACAGATGCCCTATGCAGACTGACTCACAAAACCACAGCTAGACTGTATTGCATACTGGTCACACAGAGGTGATGTCTGCCGGACATACAGAGGTATGTTACACCCATAGCTGTGTGACAACCACCATGGCAGCATATCACAATCCCTCCGGGCTACACACTCTAGGGCACTAAACCTCGTCAGCTCACTAAACAGCACATGCTGGAGGGATAGGTTCCAATCTCAGAGATATGCCACACTCTGGAATAAACACCTAGCAATAGCAAACAAGGCTCCTCATTGGCAGTTGTCATAAATACCCCTGATGATTGTTTGGGAGATAGGTAATACACTTCGGGAATCACCTCTGTGGTTCTGGTTGACCGGGGCAAGTGAAATCAAAGTACATGTGTGACAAAGGCCAGGGTAGCATATGGCTAGGCTGCTGTAGGCCCTAGGGCCAATAGCATATTACCTACTTATGACACTATGTACTCACACATGTACTCAATGCAATACCTGCTATGTGAGGTTGAATGAGTGTAACGCTGAAGTTGTGCAAGGTCTGTAAAGGTGTGATAGCTTAGTGTGAAGTTGTATCTGACATGGTAGTGTCTGTCCTAGCTGTGACGCCAGCAAAAGATGTGTATGTTATTACTAGGCAGAGATAGTAGTATGGCATACGTTATGACGTAGTTCCTTGTTGAGGACTGCGATGTCCCATTGTAGGCTAAAGTAATACATGTATGCTTAGTGAGTGGTACTGCTGGTGAATCCAACTCCCATATGAACTGTAGTACTACCTGAAGCTGTAGGCCTAAACAGCACAGTATGGTGTATGTTCACATTGTTTGGAAACACTGTCTTGTGTGTTTCCTGTAGTCTGCACAGAGTACATACCTCAGGCATAAGGTTTTGTAAGTAGTGGCACACAGTACTGTATGGTACACAGGTAAAGCTCATCTGTGTTGGCATACAGTGGTGTGTTGTATGTTTGTCTGATATGTGTGTAATTATGCCTGTACCATGCCTGCAATCATATGTGTGTTACAAGGTATACGTGTGTATCTAGCAACATATATACTCTGTTACAGCAGTATGCCACCTATATTAACAACTGTGCACATATGTTAGGCAGGGGTATGGCATCAACGACTAGGGTGGTTTACTGGTACTACTGTAACTGTACTTTACATTCATTGCAATGGATGACATCTTTGTTTGTGCATTAGTGTGATATATACCCCTGTGGTGAGGTTGTACATTGTGTCACAAACAGTGTGCCGGGTATTGTTGTATAGTGGTGTGATATATAGAGTGTGCCATGCACTGTTAGTTAGTTGTGGCCTGAGAACCAATATGTGGTATTGAACGTGTGTATCCTCTGACAGACAAACGGATGGTATATATGGCAGTGAAGTGATATCTGTGGGTAAGGATGTAAAGGGTGCCACAGGACTTGCTCACATATATTGTTCATTTCTCTTTCAGACTGATGGCCCACCAAGGTAACCCATGTTACACAGCAGTGGAGAAAGAGGTAATCCACCACAGCCTGGTGCAGCACTACTCACTGCTGTTTTCCAGAAGCAGCCAGCACCAGCATGAGCGGACTGCACTATGGCAAGATCTTGTTCATCAGGTAAATGACATAGGCATGCATAACCAGACATATGAGCAGGTATGCCATCACTGCAATGATTTAATTAGACATGTCCGGCGGCATGCGTCTGATATCCATAGACAACAGCTTGCCACAGGTGGTGGGGTGGCCATACATCCCCACCTCACCAGAGTGGAGGAGCTGCTCCTAAGCGTGGTGGCGCCTGGACAACAACAGCAACTGCCACAGACATGTGTCATCATGGAGGCCGGAGCCACCCAGCATGTTGACATGGAGCATGCAGGTAACATGCCCTATCTGTAGACTACAGTTACCTGTATTGTTAGATTATGTATACGTGAAATGTGTACTATGTGCTTAGCAGTTGTGCTGTCTAGTGTTGTGCAATACTGATATTTGGAATATTATCTGTACACCTGTGACTGTTGACTGTTCTTCTACTGTAGTTTAGCAAACCCACGGTAGCAATGCCACAGTTGTGGCCACTGATGTACTCTCTCAAATCCTTGTAGGTCCCTCTGGTGTGACAGCAGGGCAGATGATCCATGCTGGTGAGTCGGATATAACTGCAATATTGATAATGAAATGTGCATGTCATAGGTGAGGTGTAGGCCATGTACACGTAACACACCTATGCATAATGCATGCTGTGCATGTTTGCTGTAAGACGTTGCACAGCTCAGTAATGTCAGTAGCTGCCTCAATGACATGCAATACACAGAGCATCAGACACACTTGTGGCAACACCATACTGCACATTGGATAGGCATAGTCACACAGATAACACATGCAGCCATGGTATGTATACCTGTGAGTAATGGTGCACAGGACAGCGCAGAGCTGATAATACTTACACAGCAATGTTGTGCCCATGTACACATTGTGTTCCAGGGTGTAGCCAATCACTGAACAACTACACATATGCATCAAAGCCATGTATACTGTTATTAATTAGGGCCGTCTTCACTCACACTGCATGGTCTTGAGCAAAACAAATTCTGCATGCTGACACGTGTGAAGTGACTGTTTGCCTTGTGATACTGTCACCCACGTTCACCACTATTGAGTAAGTGTTGGATTGCTGGTGTGTGTATCTGCTGTAGTGAGGAGTGTATTTGTGTGCATGTGTTCATGTGTGCATGTGTTCATGTGTGCCTGTACATGTGTGCATGTGTGCATGTGTGCTAACATCATGAACTGATTGTAAAGTATGTTTCCTGTCTTCCTCTCACAGGTGCTGAGGTTGAGTTGGCTGAATGTGAATGCAGCAGGGAACCTGAAGTCACTGCCACAAATAGTAGAGATGATGAGACATGTATTTTGGCACAGGCAGGCTTGACAGGGTCTGTCATTGATCTGCCAATCGACAGTACACAGCTTTCCACCCCATCTATGCGCACACTCATACTGCCAATACATCCTTCATCACCAATGGCCTTAGCCGAGGGACAGCATACAGTTGGCATTGACCAGGATAGTGTGGTATTCATGGCACTTGCATCCCCTCACAGCAGCAATACTCAGATTACTGGAACGGTACCACATAGGCAGATGTCCAGGGGTTCTTGTGGGAGCACCACTGGTCATAATGCCCCTGGCAGACGTGTCCCCACAGGTGTTACGCCCTCAAGTATGTTCTTGGCTGTAATGCAGGCACAGGCACGTATGGAACGGTACACCAGGCATGGACTAAGGGTGCAGAGGGCCCATTACACCGCTATCAATGACAGCATCCGTGACCTTGCCGGTGCCATCTGGAATTACACTGAGGTCATTGATAGACGTTGGGGGGAGACATTAGATGCCCTCCACAATGTGTTTTCCATGAGTCAGGACCGTGCGAGATGATTGAGATGTCGACGCGGATGTATGCCAGCAACATCAATGGCTGACAGTCGTCGGCCCACAGATCACAGCCACTCCCATAGTGTCAGTACCAGCCCCAGCAATGCTGGGGCTGGCCTGTTGATTGACCGTCCTAGTAGACCACGTGCATGTGGCTCTGGCCAGCCCCAGCAGGGACATGGGTCCACTTGACATACCTCTGCCTCTGATGATAGTACCCAGTCAGGGTTGGTACCCGATACTGTCTGTAGCACCCCTGCCAGGCACAGGTACCCTGTCCATGGCCAGAGACATTGATCTGTACAGCCTGGCAGGTACAGTCTGTGGCTGTCCCACAACCTCCCGTTTATGGCAGCCACATGGTGAAGCTGTGTGCATGCAGACACACACACATTAACCAAACAACTAGGGCTCACACATACACACACACATTACATCATTATTGGCCCATGCTGTACTGTTGTCCCTCACACACACACACACACACACACACACACACACACACACACACACACACACACACACACACACACATACATGTCGATTGGATGGGTCAATGTTGGGCTCTGGCAAACCAACAACACACCCTGTGCATATGATGACACCTGTGCCACCTCCTGTCATCTGTAACATTGATGGAGGAACAGGCTAACATGGTGCTGATGCACAGGGTGACATTATATCAGTGCAGCAATATTAGCATGTTGTCAACAGGAAAGTGTAATGATATCCTTGTAGGTATATCTGAGCAGGCATGATGCATCAAAGTTACGACTGTGAATGTAGCATTATTTACACCAGTGTTAAGTCTGAGTATGTATTGTCCACCCATGTGCCATGTGGCTGAAGTGTATAGTGTTGCCAGCATGTGTCAGTGTGTGGACAGTATGTGTGTGATGTGTGCAGTACAGATTAGCAGGTGTACATCTGTGAGCATGGTGGATGCACACTGTCTGCATGTAAGTGCATAGTGGACACATGGGACGTGTGACATACCCTGTATTACACATTGTTAACATCTCATACTATCTCTCGATGGCCAGTATGCATTCTACTACAGATATGTTCTAACATGGGTACACGTGTGTGTATGACATGGTTTGACACTATGCTGTGGGTGATACTGTTAATATCTGTCAATGTTTTGCATTCTGGTAGTATACACAACCTCAACAGCTTGACCATAACCAATCATTAGCTGATGTCCTGACAACTGACACACAGATGTGGGGAACTCAGTAACAGTTGGATCCTTCCGGTACTATACTATAACAGTAACCAGTGGTATTGACTGTCACCCGTTCCTAGGACCACACCTGTTTGGCATATAGCCCTCTTAGGTACATGCAAATACACTAGGGATATGTCTATCCACATCTGTAAATGCATAAATTGGCTTACAATGCATTCTCTGGATGGGACATATATCCTACACAAGGGTATCATACAGACAGATACCTGTTGTCTGACACATGCTGTATAGCTCAAAGCCAACTATAGCATAGTCATCCACATTTACTATACATACTATCCTGACAGTACCACATAGGTGGTAGCCCCAACATGTATGTTGGGTGGCAATGTGTACATACAGCCAAGTGTTATGTCATCTGTCCCTTGGTATCCACATATCCAGAGGTATTGTGGAGTCCCTCGATGTATCACATAAGACATTAGGGGCCTGTATGCATATCCACAAGGCTGTTGTACACCTATAATGACTGTCCATTATTGCCAGATGTTGTGTATGAAAATGTCAGACATATACCCCAGGCATGTACCCTCACTCACACTACTCTATAGTAACTGTCATGGGTGTGTGTGGCACAGATGACTTTGGCCACAGATCGTTACAGTGGCTGGCCTTGTCACATACATACATATGTGACCTACGATCTGAGAAGCAGCGGCACAATCTGTCAAAGGAAACAAATGCATTCATGTAGTATGCAGGCTTCACACCTATGAATGAATTGAGGTCACATGTACATATATTTATTTGCCACACAGATAGCTGATGTGTGCAATGCACATACTGCTTTAATCCTGATATGTCATACCATAGTAAAAGCAAAACCCACACCACATTGACCAGCAGTATCACACACACACACACACACACACACACACACTCAGCAATTGCAGGATTCAAACCCCTACCTAACTATGTTATGATACTAGTGAGATACGCATTAACACAACACACTATATGCTGTACCGGGTACTTTGTTTTCTCCTGCTATATTTGTAGGATGCTGACATCAGCACACTTTCCAAAGAGGAATGTACCTCTTTTAATGTGTTTTCCCAGTCTCCAAAAAGAGCACCCCTCTCAAAGGTATTCACACACATACACTGTCAGCGTTTGCAGGATTCAAACCCCTACCTAACTAAGTTGTGATACTAGAGAGATATGCATTAACATGATGCACTATATACTTTATTGGGTGCTTTGTTGACCCCCACAGTCAGCAATTGCAGGTTTTGAACCCCTATCTAACTATGTTATGATACTAGAGAGATACGTCTTAGCACAACACAATATATGCTTTACTGGGTGGTTGCTTTTCTCCTGCTATATTTGTAGGATGCTGACATCATCAGACTTTACAAAGAGGATTGTACCTCTTTTAATGTGTTTTCCCAGTCTCCAAAAAGGGCACTCCTCTCAAATGAAACACACACACCCCCACACACACACTCAGCAATTACAGGTTTTGAACCCCTATCTAACCATTTTATGATACTAGAGAGATACGCATTAACACGACATGCTATATGCTTCATTTTGTGGTGCCTTTTCTCCTGCTATATTTGTAGGATGCTGATATCATCAGACTGGACATGGTAATGTATGTAAACTTTGTTTTATGCAATCCCAGGAATGAACCATGTGGGTCAGCAGGTGTTAACAGCTTGAACAGGATCCCACAATTCTTAGCTTGTGTGATCTATCTGTGGACAAATTGCCATTCCTTCATATGACAACACATATTTATGCACAGATTGTTTATTGTGGATATGACATGTGTCTGGGATGTTGATAATGGGTTATTCAAAGTATATGTGGGAAATGTGTAGCTCTGTTCAGTGATGTATGTCCTGGGTGGCTGCCTTGCAAACAGTCTAGCATGTTTGGGAACCATGATCTGCCAATGAACATACCACAGTTGGTAGGGTTGTGTGTTTGTCAGCTTCCAATAGCTCTGTTTATGACTTCAATCATGATGGACTCCATGGCCTTGCAGATCAGACTTCATAGGCTTATTGGACTATACTTCCCATGGTGTGTTGTGCACCAACACTTGTGGGGAGTGCCATATGTTGCTGTAACACATTCAGCTGTTTCAGATCCTGTGGAGAGGGTGAGGCTCAACAAACTGTTCAGGTGCAGGGTCTGTTTGTTCTGTAGTTCATTCATGACACATATAGGGAAGCAATGTAATCCAATTGCTACCATGCTTTTGGCTTTGGGGGGAGCTGTTTACCCATTCTACATGTGATATCTCCTGGTATGATGATAGGGCCTTTCATCAGTGGGAGGTGGGTATGTATATATGGGTCTGTCTGACAGGATGTCAGCATTGTCAGTCAGGTACAGTTGGCTCGGACTCAGGACATATATGAGTGTACATTGCTATTTATGACATAGCTGAAGGAGGTGTCATGTTTCAGTCTGGACTCCTTCTCAGCTACTCTTTACAAAACACCGAAAAACCTGAGCACTAAACCCCTGTTATACTCTTTTACACACTTAACACCCTACTGATACTTTGTGATCAGTCAACAGAGTATGCCATTATAATATCCTGGCATGTCCAGGGGTCGGTTTCATGTGTACTCTCCAGTCCAGCTGGTAAATATTGGAATTTTGACACAATGTCACAACTGCCTTATGTACACCAACAACCCTCTCCTCCTCCCAACAAACTCAGATATATGTGAGAGATGCAACTATATAGACGTACAGGAGGCTGAGTTCTCTCGACCCATGACTGGCACAGTCTATCAGGTGGTGAAGGTAAGCACACACACCACAAATCCAGTCTCACATAGACCTATAGTGACAGCAATCAAACTACATTATCACACATACACATACTCGGAGGCTCTAAATAAACTCTGTCTAAGCAGCAGAGACCTCCAAAGCAGACACACAAACAACTGCTACCCCACTACAATACCCACATATCACATAGTTCACAAAGTCAGTGTGCCATACAGTCACTGCACTTAGGGCTAAACAACACACTTAATACACTTGTAATAGGTGACACTCATTGTCAGATACAGTGATGTCCCACTCACCAGGCCGAACAAGGGGATGGTCACTTTGAGCTGTCTGTCATGTGCCATGATCCGCCACATAACACATGCACTCAGGACACTCCAAAGCAAGTACAGAAATGGCTCCATCATTGTCCATGCTGGTGCAAATAACCTCAGACGTTCCTCCCTGGACCACATGACATGATACATAGAGGAACTCTCTGATCATGCAGCCCAGGCCAGTATGACCCTGACCTTGTGTAGCATCTTACTCTCACCAAGAATGATGTCACAGTATACAGGCAAAATGATCACTTTTAACAGTTGGCTAACATATTGGTGTCATTCAGAGGGGATCCGGTGTCTGTCAGCCTGGGGTGACATGCTCGACATGCCACATAGCTTCGCTATGGATAGCTTGCACCTGTCACTCTTGGAATTTTGAATACTGGTTAAGGCTCTTGCCACCCCCATATTGCCTTTTTTAAGCGAGGCTCAAAAGACAAACCCACCTCCATAGACATTACAGGGTAAATGAAACTAAGGGTAATGCTGCTCAACACCAGATGTGTTACCCTCAAAATGCGCCAACTCAGGACTCTCCTCAGTATGGAGAATATCGATATCTGTGCAGTAACAAACACCTGGTTCAGGCTCCCAAATTCACACCAGCAGTACCAGGTTATACTTCATAACATGCTGTCTGACCACAAGACTCAGAATGGCCAATACAAATAGGGGGAGTATCCATATACATCACAGTTACACACACCTCCAGGTTAGTAGCACTGCATGGAGCATCGCATACCATACATGTGCAACTAACAGTGTGCAAAACTGCCTTTCAGTTCGTAGCCTGCCACAGACCACCCTCCCAAACTCAGGAACCACACTCGACTTTTTTGGGAACACTTGAGAATACGAAGGTCTCCCCAAACACCATTATATTGGGTGACTTCAAATACCCAAACATTGACTTGGGATACTACTGAAGCCCCAACAACCTCACACAACAGTTGCTACTATTTATAAACTCAAATGCTATGGCACAACTGGTCACCACTCCCACAAGAGGGGAAAACATATTGGACCTGATCATCACCAACATGGGGACTCTATGTTCCACACCAGAGGTATACCCCTCATCGGTAAGGTCAGACCATACATTTCTCTCACTAGACATCCATATCCCGACCTCACATCCATCGTAGGTAATCTTGGTGAACTTCTCAAAAGCAAATGTCACACTTCTCCAAACCAAGGTGGTATCCTTCAAAGACCCTGGGACAGTGGTAAGTATGGCTCAGACTGCTGAATCCTTTACAAACGCATTCTATGGACACCTAGTGGACTGCATGGATCGTGCTATCCCAAATAACAACAAGACTCACTCCTCCAATAGCAGGGGACCTGTCTGGTGGACCCCGGCCATTAATAAGGTATACAATGAAAGGAGGAGGCTACTACATGATAGAGCACAATCCCAGACAGGGAAGGCATCTGTGATCTGTACTAGCAGAAAGCTACGATCACTCATGAATTCATCTAAGGCCCGCTTCTAACAGACAATTGCACGAGACACTTAGGACAATCACAAGGCCTTCTTTAGTTATGTCAGGAACCTGGGTAGACACTCACTAATATGCTGTGAGTTACTGCATACTGATTAAACATACCCTGAACCCACAGACATTGTTAACATCCTGGCAAACAGGTTCAGTGCAGATGTCTCCCCCTTCCCCCCTAAGGAGCAACTGCCCATCCCAACAGAGTGTAACCTCCCTGACATCACAAATGAACAGGTGAGTGCTGCTCTCCCCAAAGAAGACAACACAGCATCAATGGGACCAGACGGTGTCCCGGCCTGCATCTTACACAAGCTTCATGATGAACGTAACCCTCACATTAAGTCACTGTTCAATATCAGAGTTACTACAGGATATGTACCCAAGGAATGTCATACAGCGACAATGGTCCTGCTCCACAGAGGTGGTGCCACAACGGACCCCAGACAATATCACCCTATAAGCCTAACTAGCCTGTTCTGCAAAGCTATGGAGCGTATTGTAATGGAACTCATACACATAGACATCGGGAACCTACAGACACTGGGTCCTACTCATTTCAGCTTTGTTGTGGGCATATCTTGCGTCTTGAACCTGTTTGTATTCTTTAAACAGTTACCAGGTCCATAGACATAGGGAAGGTTGTCCACACAGCCTACCTGGACCTTGCAAAACCCTTCAACACAATACCCCACTCGGCCATTATACATAGGCTCATCAGCGTCAATATCGACACATATCTCACAAGATGGATTGCTAACTGGATCAAAGATAGCACCCGCATGGTCAGTATTGAGGTGCCATGTCTGACTATACACCAGTTACATGTGGCATCCCACAAGGCTCAGTCCTGGGACCTCTCTTGTTCAGTATATATTTCTCTGATGTACAGGCTAACACAGGAGGAATATGGCCGACCATGTTCACAGATGACTGCAAACTGGGTGCCATAATCAACTCTCTAGCAGGCACATGCATACTCGAAAAGGGTCTCATAGAGATGGATGACTGGTGCCAGAGCCATGGCATACAGCTAAATGCCATTAGATGCATAGTCATCCCCTTTGGGAATAACAACATGCCCACACATTACCACATAGGTGGTAATCCATTATGTACGGTAGGAGTTGTTAGGGGTTTGGGAACATGACTTGTTTGTACTCTCGCCTTTGACAATTACGTTGCCAAAGTGGTTAGACAGACCTTCTATATAGCCCACCTTATCCCATATGGTTTCACATCTAGATCAAGTGAGGTCATTGTGCCCCTATACTCATCACAACCTGGCTTGGTTACAATGCCCCATTTGTGATGTACCTTACCTGACACCTGCAGCAACTGTAATGGCCACAACAGTTCCTCAACAAGCAGATCTAGGGACTCACACAGATGCCCTGCACAGTTTGGATACAGTAACTCCAGCTCTACTCAGTCACTTACCGCCTACTTGGATGTGACATGTGCCTGTTGTTTAAGGAAATGTCCAACCCAGAATTAATGGAAATGCTCCACCTCAGGATATCTGAATCCCTTGGAACTACACACTCCAGGGACATAAACCTCAGCACAGATGTTAATATGACATGCTGGAGGGACAGATTCTTATCCCAGAGGCTCCACTCACTCCAGAATGTAATCCCGGTATCGCATAGGCAGAGCCACCCACTGACCACCTATAGGAAACATCTTGACAACTGAATGGGTGATCATATGTTTACCCCTGGAATATCTTCTGTGTCCCTGCTAGACAGAGGCACAAAAGACTAAATGTAAATGGGCTACCTTGTGTGACCTACTATTCACAGGCACAGTGTACTAATCTGACAGGGTTGCGAAAGCCAAACACACTCTGGCTAGGCTTGTACATGCCCTAGGGCAGATAGCCTAGTATCAACCTCTGAACCTATGCTAATTTTCGGGATGCACAATGGGCTGGATTCATGAAGGCTTGCACGGAGACTAAGACTCCATGCAGCCATGTCCGCCGAGCGATGCAGGAACAGCCGGTAGCGGCGTGCAACAGAGCTCCTTAAATGAGTCCTACACAGATAGGGCTTGGATATGCAAATTACCTCAATTGCAGGCAAAAGCTATGTAAATTATGTAAATTTGCAATCCAGGAAACCCAAACATGTCCGAGTAGGAGTAGCATTAGTATGGTTCTGCAAATAGCAAAACGGAGCCATGACAGCTCCAAAAAAAGGATGCATTTACATGAGTAAGCATGCCAATGGACAAAAATACAGCCATTGGCAACATTAAGTGATGCAAAATAAAAAAAATAACTTTTTTTTTCATCCCGATCTCCGGGGTTTAAGAGTAGGGCAGTGCCGTGCAAACGTGCTGCGCTCTAAAAACCAGAAAATCAATAATGAGGATCCACAAATGTGGATTTTAATGCTAACATGAATTTACAATGCAAGTGAATGGCAGGCTGAAGACAGCATGGCCACCGAGTAGAGGTTGCTAAGGGGGGAAGCTCAGTCTAAGAGATGTAACCAAGCATTAGTAGGCAATCCTATGTAAATGAGGGTTAGGATAGTGAATCACAAGTTTACATAGCAAATGAGCACAGTCAGTGGAGTGTAGGAGTAGGATAAGGGGAGTAACAGAGTAGAAGATAGGTGACATCACGAGGGGGGTATGTATGAAAGAAATGAAGCTCATTGGAGGAGAGTGGCATGTGTCAGCTGTCATTTACACATCATTGAAAGAGGTGTGTCAACTGGTAGGCTAGGTAAAGCAAGAAATGGAAGGTGTATGCCGTGGATAACACTAAAGTTTCTTTCTGAGTGAGTATGCGCAAAGAACTGTTAGGGGCTGCCATTGCTGTTATAAGGCGACATATGCAACATGCTGAGGGTGGTGACAATATGAATGCTGCTGGGCAACCCACAGTGAGGAGACGGAGAAGAATGTACAGGCCCAGGGTAACCTACCAGGAGCTACATGAGCTGGAGATAGTGGAGCACTATAGAGTGGACAGATACCTTTTGCAGCAAATTGTTGAGCTGTGCAGGTCACGCCTCACACACAGAACCAACAGAGGGGAACCCATCCCAGTGGAAACCAAGGTATGTGTTGGCCTAAGAATATTAGCAACAGATACCTTCCAGAGACCAACTGGTGATATGATGGGGATATCACAGGCATCAGCATCCAGGGTTCTGCACCAGTTCCTGGATGCCATGTCAGCACATGTCGGTGATCATGTATATTTCCCCAATTCCCGTGAGGTATTGGCCAGCAATATGTATCTCTTCCAGCAAATAGTGGAATACCCTGAGGTAGTGGGTGCAATAGATTGCACGCACATACGCATCAAGGCACCAGCCGGTGAGCAGGGTGGGGTCTACTTCAACCACAAGGGCTTCCCTTCCATCAACTGCCAGGTCGTGTGATGCCCAGGGCATAATACTGAATGTGTGTGCTGGCTGCCCTGGAAGTTACCATGATTCCCATATCTGGCATCTGACGCAGCTGTACCAGACATTTGCCAATGGGGACATCCCACATGGTCACCTAGTGAGGGATGCTGGCTATGCACTGGAGCTGTGGCTGATGACACCCATCAGAAATGCACACACACCTGAACAAGAACGCCATAATGAGGCACACGCATAAACACAAAATGTAATTGTGCGTGTGTTTGGGCTGCTCAAGTCATGGTTCCGGTGCGTGGACACATCTGGTGGAGCCTTGCAGTACTCACCAACTACATGTACCCAAATCATCATGGTATGTGCTATGCTACATAATATGATTTTATGAAAACAGCTGAAGCAGGACCAGCATAGGCCTGGGTCAAACAGCCCCCCACCATTGCCAAAGCCATCACAGGCAGAGCGTGACTCAAAGGAGGAACAACCTGAGCCTGCCCCAGTAGGCAGAAGGAGGCATGCCCAATATGTTTTGGCCTTGGCAAAGAGGCAACGCATAGCACATACACTGGCTCAGTAGGAACTCTGGAAATGATACCTCTCTCTGACTCGTACATATAGTAAAAGGGATGCCTAAGTTGACACTACCTGCTTTCAAACATGTATAGGGAGTGTGGTATGTGCATCCCACATAGGCAGCCCTGCAGCACCACCTGAGGCATGTTTGCCATGTGTTAAGCAATATAAAGCAGTGCTAAACAGCATTTACCACCATGTTGTATATGTAAACAAAATCACACACACCAACTAGCACAACTGTGGTCAATGTTGAGTAATATTGGGCAACGTTCAGCAATGTTGGTTAATATTGAGCAATGTTGGACAAGCTTGGTCTAAGTAAGGCATAGCTGAACAAAAGCCAACATGCTCATATTTGCTCTACTGGCCCTTCAGCAGTCTGGTCTGCTCATAATGAAAATATAAAGCAGTGATGGGCCTCGAACCCATGATACTGTGCATTATAGTCATAGTAATGAACCACTAAACCATGACAGTATTGCAGTGGGCACCCTGTATGAAGAAATATTGATAAGTCTGTGCAAAGTATCTCATGGAAACCTTGCAGGTGCAGCATAATCCCTGTCGAGTTATGACACAAAGGTGAGTCCTGCAGTAAGAATAGAACCTAACTTTCAACACACACAGTATAAATGTTAATACTGGTCATGTTCACATACATCACCAAATGTAGTGGACCTCAGACAGCAACATACTGAAAGGTCACACTGGGCATGCTCACACACTTGAATAAATGAGGCAAATGTCAGGCAGCAAAACATGGAAAGCCTGAACTGGGCATGCTCCCACACTTAGGCCATGTCTGAGTACAGCAATGGGCCACACATATCTGGCAGTTGCATGTGTTAACCCAGGAACCTCTCACTATCCAGCAATCTGCCCTGTGCACACAGTTATATGACAACAGACACATATATAATATAGTGGAACCCTGTCATAATCAAATATGCTCTGCAGATACTTAAGTTGTTCATAGAAACTGGGAAATCAAAGACGATAAAAACCTGCAAACAGTATCAGCAATAAACATTGTGCATCCCGAACATTATCATAGGTTCAGAGGTCGATACTTGGCTATCTACCCTAGGGCATGTACAAGCCTAGCCAGAGTGTGTTTGGCTTTTGCAACCCTGTCAGATTACTACATTGTGCCTGTGAATAGTACGTCACACAAGATAGCCCATGTACATTTAGTCTAGTGTGCCTCTGTCTAGCAAGGACCCAGAAGATATCCCAGGGTAAACCTACGATCACCCATCCAGTTGTCAAGATGTCTCCTGTAGGTGGTCAGTGGGTGGATCTGCCTATGCGAAACTGGGATTACAATCCGGAGTGAGTGGAGCCTCTGGGATAAGAATCTGTCCCTCCAGCATGTCCTATTAACATCTGTGCTGAGGTATATGTCCCTGGAGTGTGTAGCTCCAAGGGAGTTGGATATCCTGAGGTGGAGCATGTCCAGTAATTCTGGGATGGGTATTTCCATAAACAACAGGCACGCATCATATCCAAGTAGACGGTAAGTGACTGAGTAGAGCTGGAGTTACTGTATCCGAACTGTGCAGGGCATCCGTGTGAGTCCCTAGATCTGCTTGTTGAGGTAATTTTGTGGCCATTACAGTTGCTGCAGGTGTCGGGTAAGGTCCATCCTAAATGTGGCATTGTAACCAAGCATGGTCATGATGAGTATAGGGGCACAATGACCTCACTTGATCTAGAAGTGAAACCATATGGGATAAGGTGGGCTATATAGAAGGTCTGTCTATCCACTTTGGCAACGTGATTGTCAAAGCCGACAGTACGAACAAGTTGTGTCCCCAACCCCCTAACAACTTCTACCATATGTAATGGATTACTACCTATGTGGTAATGTGTGGGCATGTTGTTATTCCCAAAGGGGATGACTATGCAACTAATGGCATTTAGCTGTAGGCCATGTCATCCATCTCTGTGAGACCCTGTTTGAGTATGCATGTGCCAGTTGGAGAGTTGATTATGGCACCCAGTTTGTAGTCATCTGCGAACATGGTCAGCCATATTCCTCCTGTGTTAGCCTGAATGTCAGACAAATATATACTGACCAAGAGAGGTCCCAGGACTGAGCCTTATGGGATGCCACATGTAACTGGTGTATAGTCAGACATGGCACCTGCAATACTGACCATGTGGGTGCTATCCCTGATCCAGGTAGCAATCCATCGTGTGAGAGATATGTGTCGATATCGATGATGGTGAGCCTTTGCATAATGGCCGAGTGGGGCATTGTTTTGAAGGGTTTTGCAAGGTCCAGGTAGGCTGTGTGGTCAACCGTCCCTACGATGATGGACCTGGTAACCATTTAAAGAATACAAACAGGTTCAAGGGGCAAGATCTGCCCACAACAATGCTGAAATGTGCAGGACACAGTGTCTGTAGGTTCCCGATGTCTATGTGTATGAGTCCCATGACAATACGCTCCATAGCTTTGCAGAACAGGCTAGTTAGGCTTATTGGGCGATATTGTCTGTGGTCCGCTGTGGCACCAACTCTGTGGAGTGGGACCACTGTCATTGTACGCCATTGCTTGGGTACATATCCTGTAGTAACTCTGATATTGAACAGTGACTTAATGTGAGGGTTACGTTTGTCATGAAGCTTGTGTAAGATGCAGGCCGGGACACCATCTGGGCCCATTGATACTGTGTTGTCTGCTTTGGGGAGGGCAGCACTCACCTGTTAATTTGTGATGTCAGGGAGGTTACACTCTGTTGGATGGATAGTTGCTCCTTAGGGGGGGATGGGGGGGGAGACATCTGCACTGAACCTGTTTGCAGGATGTTGGCAATGTCAGTTGGTTCAGGGTATGTTTAGTCAGTATGCAGTAACTCACAGCATATCAGTGAGTGTCCACCCAGGTTCCTGACATAACTGAAGAAGGCCTTGTGATTGTCCTATGTGTCTGGTGCAATTGTCCGTTAGAAGCGGGCCTTAGATAAATACATGAGTGATCATAGCTGTCTGCTAGTACAGATCACAGATGCCTTTCCTGTCTGGGATTGCGCTCTATCATGTAATAGCTTCCTTCTTTTGTTGTATAGCTTATTAATGGCTGGGGTCTACCAGACAGGTCCCCTGCCATTGGAGGAGTGAGTCTTGTTGTTATTTGGGATAGCACAATCCATGCAGTCCACTAGGTGTCCATAGAATGTGTATGTAAATGATTCAGCAGTCTGAGCCGTATTTACCACTGTCCCAGGGTCTCTGACTGATACCACCTTGCTTTGGAGATGTGACACGTTTGCTTATGAGAAGTTCACCAAGATTACCCAGGATGGGTGTGGGGACGGGATATGGATGTCCAGTGAAATAAATGTATGTTCTGACCTTACCAATGAGGGGTATATCGCTGGTGTGGAACATAAAGTCCCCATGTTGGTGATGATCAGGTCCAATAAGTTTTCCCCTCTTGTGGGTGTGGTGACCGGTTGTGCCATAGCATATGAGTTTACAAATAGTAGCAACTGTTGGGTGAGGGTTTTGGGGCTTGAGTAGTATCCCCAGTCAATATATGGGTATTTGAAGTCACCCAATATAATGGTATTTGGGGAGACCTTCATATTCTCGTTTGTTCCCAGGAAAGCTGAGTGTGGTTCCTGAGTTTGGGAGGGTGGTCTGTAGCAGGCAACAAACTGAAAGGCAGTTTTGCACAATGTTAGTTGCATATGTATGGTCGGTGATGCTTCGTGCAGTGCTACTAACCTGGTGGTGTGTGTATCTGTGATGTATATGGATACTCCCCCTACTTGTGTTGTCCGTTCTGAGTCTTGTGGTCAGAAAGTATGGTATGAAGCATAACCTGGTAGTGCTGGTGTGCATTTGTGAGCCTGAACCAGGCATCAGTTAGTGCACAGATATCGCTATTCTCCATACTGAGGAGAGTCCTGAGTGGGCGCAATTTGAGGGTAACACATCTAGTGTTGAGCAGCATTACTCTTAGTTTCATTTACTCTGTAATGTCTATGGAGGTGGGTTTGTTTTCTGAGCCCTGCTTAAAAAAGGCACTATGGTGGTAGCAAGAGCCTTAGCCAGTATTTGAAAGTCCAAGGGTGACGGGTGCAAGCTATCCATAGCGAAGCCACGTGGCATGTCGAGCATGTCACCCCAGGCTGACAGACACTGGATCCCCTTTGAATGACATCAATATGTTAGCCAACTGTTAAACATGATAAGTTTGTCTGCATTCTGTGACAACATACTTGGTGAGTGTAAGATGCTACACAAGGTCAGGGTCATACTGGCCTGGCCTACATGATCAGAGAGTTCCTCTATGTATCATGTCATGTGGTCCAGGGAGGAACATCAGAGTTTTATGCACCAGCATGGATAATGATGGAGCCATTTCTGTACTTGCTGTGGAGTAACCTGAGTGCATGTGTTATGTGGCAGATTCTGGCACCCAACAGACAGCTCAAAGTGACCATCCCATTGTTCGGCCTGGTGAGTTGGATGTCAGTGTGTCTGACAATAAGTGTTACCTATTACAAGTGTATTAGGTGTGTTGCTTAGCCCGAAAGGCAGTGACTGTGTGGCACACTGACATTGTGAACTATGTGATATGTGGGTAATGTAGTCAGGTAGCACTTTTTTATGTGTCTGCTTTGGAGGTCTCTGCTGCTTAGGCAGAGTTTATTTAGAGCCTCTGAGTATGTTTATGTGTGATAATGTGGTTTGATTGCTGTCGCTATAGGTTTATGTGAGACTGATATGTGGTGTTTGTGGTTACCTTCACCACCTGATAGACTGTGCCAGTCATGGGTTGAGAAAGCTCAGCCTCCCTACTGTATGTCTATATAGTTGTACCTCTCACATATATCTAAGTTTGTTGGGAGGAGGAGAGGGTTGTCTGTGTACATGAGGCAGTTGTGACATTGTGTCAAAATCACAATATTCACCAGCTGGACTGGAGAGTACACATGAAACCGACCCCTGGACATGCCAGGATATTATGATGACATACTCTGTAGACTGATCACAAAGGATCAGTAGGGTGTTAAGTGTGTAAAAGAGTATAACAAGGATTAGGGCTCAGGTTTGTCGGTGTTTTGTAAAGAGTAGCTGCGAAGGAGTCCAGACGGAATCATGACACCTCCTTCAGCTATGTCATAAATAGCAATGTACACTCATATATGTCCTGAGTCATAGCCAATTGTACCTGACTGACAATACCGACATTCTGTCAGACAGGCCCATATATACATACCTACCTCCCACTGATAAAAGTCCCTATCATCATACCTGGAGATATCACATGTAGAATGGGTGAACAGCTCCCCCCAAAGCCGAAAGCATGGCAGCAATTGGAATACATTGTTGCCCTATATGTGTCATGAATGAACTACAGAACAAACAGACCCTGCACCTGAACAGTCTGTTGAGCCTCACCCTCTCCACAGGATCTGGAACCATTGAATGTGTTACAGCAACATATGGCTTTCCCCACAAGTGTTGGTGCACAACACACCATGGGAAGTATAGTCCAGTAGGCCTATGAAGTCTGATTTGCAAGGCCATGGAGTCCATCATGTTTGAAGTCATAAACAGAGCTATTGGAAGCTGACAAACACACAACCCTACCAACTGTGATATGTTCATGTGCAGATCATGGTTCCCAAACATGCTAGACTGTTTGCAAGGCAGCCACCCAGGATATACATCACTGAACGGAGCTACACATGTCTCACAGAGACTTTGAATAGCCCTTTATCAACATCCCAGACACATGTCATATCTACAAAACCAACAATCTGTGCATAAATATGTGTTGACATATGAAGGAATGTCAATTTGTCCACAGATAGATAACACATGCTAAGAATTATGTGGTCCTGTTCAAGCTGTTGACACCTGCCGACCCACATGGCTCATTCCTGGGATTGTATAAAACAAAGTGTACACACATTACCATGTCCAGTCTGATGATGTCAGCATCCTACAAATATAGCAGGAGAAAAGAAACCCGTGTGTATCTCTCTAGTATTATAAAACAGTTAGGTAGGGGTTTGAATCCTGCAATTGCTGTGTGTGTGTGATTTCCTTTGAGAGGAGTGCCCTTTTTGGTGATTGGGAAAACACATTACAAGAGGTACATTCCTCTTTCCAAAGTCTGATGATGTCAGCATCCTACAAATATAGCAGGAGGAAGCAACCCATCCAGTAAGTCATATAGCGCGTTGTGTTAATGCTTATTTCTCTAGTGTCATAACATAGTTATGTAGGGGTTTGAATCCTGCTGACAGTATGTGTTCCTTTTTGAAGACTGGGAAAACACATTACAAGAGGTACATTCCTCTTTCCAAAGTCTGATGATGTCAGCATCCTACAAATATAACAGGAGGAAAAAAAAACACCAAGTAAGGCATATAGCGCGTTGTGTTAATGCTTAACTCTCTAATGTGAAAGCAAAGTTATGTTTGGGTTTGAATCCTGCAAACACTGGCAGTCCGGGTGTATGTATGTGATTTTCTATGAGAGGAGTTCTCTTTTTGGAGACTGGGAAAACACATTAAAAGAGGTACATTCCTCTTTGGAAAGTCTGATGATGTCCGCATCCTACAAATATAGCAGGAGAAAAGAAAGGACACAGTAAGGCATATAGTGTGTTGTGTTAATGTGTATCATTCTAGTATCATAACATAGTTAGGTAGGGGTTTGAAACCTGCAATTGCTGAGTGTGTGTGTGACACTGGTGGTCAATGCAGTGTGGGTTTTGCTTTTACTATGTTATGACATATCAGGATTAAAACAGTATGTGCATTGCACACATCAGGTATCTGTGTGACAAATAAATAAATGTACATTTGACCTCAATTAGTACATAGGTGTGAAGCCTGCATACTACATGAATACATTTGTTTCCTTTGACAGATTGTGCCGCTGCTTCTCAGATCGTAGGTCACATATGTATGTATGTGACAAGGCCAGCTACTATAGTGATCTGTGGCCAAGGTCATCTATGCCACACACACACCCATGACAGTTACTATAGTGTAGTGTGAGTGAGGGTACATGCCTGGGGTATATGTCAGACATGTTCATACACAGCAATGACTGGCAATAATGGACAGTCATTATAGGTGTACAACAGCCTTGTGGATATGCATTCAGGCCCCTAATGTCTTATGTGATACACCGAGGGACTCCACAATACCTCTGGACATGTGGATACCAAAGGACAGATGACATAACATGTGGCTATAGAGACACATTGGTACCCAACATACATGTTGGGGGCTACCACCTATGGGGTACTGTTGGGATAGTATGTATAGTAAATGTGGATGACTATGCCACAGTTGGGTTAGTGCAATACAGCATGTGTCGGACAACAGGTATCTGTCTGTTTGATACCCTTGTGTAGGATTTGTGTCCCATCCAGAGAATGCATTGTAGGCCAATGCATGCATTTCCAGATGTGGATGGACATATCCCTAGTGTGTTTGCATGTACCTAAGAGGCCTAAATGCCAAACAGGTGTGGTTCCAGGAACGGGTGGCAGTCAATACCACTGGTTACTGTTATAGTATAGTACCGGAAGGATCCCACTGTTACTGAGTTCCCTACAACTGTGTGTCAGTTGTCAGGACATCATCTAATGATTGGTTATAGTCATGCTGTTGAAGTTGTGTAAACTACCAGAATGCAAAACATTGACAGATAACAGTATCACCCACAGCATAGTGTGAACCCATGTCATATACATATGTGTACCCATGTTAGTACATATCTGTAGTAGAATGCATACTGGCCATCGAGAGATACTATGAGATGTTAACAATGTTTAAAACAGGGTATGTCACATGTCCCATGTGTCCACTATGCACGTACATGCAGACAGTGCACACCCATCATGTTCACAGATGTACACCTGCTAATCTGTACTGCACACATCACACATGTACTGTCCACTCACTAACACATGCTGGCAACACTCTACACTTCAGCCAAGTAGCACATGGCTGGACGATACATACACAGACCTAACACTGGTGTAAACAATGCTACACTGACAATCAGAGCTTTAATGCATCATGCCTGCTCAGATATACCTACAAGGATATCATTACACTTTCCTGTTGACAACTTGCTAATATTGCTAGAATGCTATAATGTCCCCCTGTGCATCAGCACCATGTTAGCCTGTTCCTGCATCAATGTTACAGATGACAGGAGGTGGCAGAGTTGTCATCATATGCACAGGGTGTGTTGTTGGTTTGCCAGAGCCCGACATCGATCCATCCAATTGACATATCTGTGTGTGTACAACAGTATAGCATGGGCCAATGTTGATGTAATGTGTGTGTGTTTGTGAGCCCTAGTTGTTTGGTTAATGTGTGTGTGTCTGCATGCACACAGCTCCACCATTTGGTTGTCATATACGGGAGGTTGTGGGACAGCCACAGACTGTACATGCCAGGCTGTACAGATCACTGTCTCCGGCCACGGACACAGTACCTGTGCCTGGCAGGGGTGCTACAGACAGTATCGGGTATCAACCCTGACTGGGTACTATCATCAGAGGCAGAGGTATGTCGAATGGACCCATGTCCCTGCTGGGACTGGCCAGTGTTCTACTAGGACAGTCAATCAACAGGCCAGCCCCAGCATTGCTGGGGCTGGTACTGTCACTACGGGAGTGGCTGTGATCTGTGGGCCATCTGCGATGACTGCCAGCTGTTGATGTTGCTGGCATGCGTCCGCGTCAATGTCTCACCCATCCCACACAGTCCTGGCTCATGGAAAACACATTGTGGAGGGCATCTAATGTCTGCCCCCAACATCTATCAATGACCTCAGTGTAATTCCGGATGGCACCGGCAAGGTCACGGATGCTATCTTTGATAGTGGTGTAATGGGTCCTCTGCGCCCTTAGTCCCTATCTGGTGTACGCTTCCATACGTGCCTGTGCCTGCATTACAGCCCGGAACATACTCATGGTTGTAAGTCCTGTGAGGGCACGTCTGCCAGGGGCAATACGACCAGTGGTGCTCCCCCAAGAACCCCTGGACATCCGCCTATGTTGTACTATTCCAGGAATCTGGGTATGGCTGTTGTGAGGGGATGCAAGTGCCATGGGTACCACAGTATCCTGGTCAATGCCAACTGTATGCTGTCCCTCGGCTAAGGCCATTGGTGATGAGGGATGTATTGGCAGTATGAGTGTGCACATAGATGGGGTTGAATGCTGTGTACTGTCAATTGATGGACCAATGACATACCATGTCAAACCTGCCTGTGCCACAATACATGTCTCATCATCTCCACTATTTGTGGCAGTGACTTCAGGTTCCCTGCTGCATTCAGCCACCCCAAACTCAGCACGTGTGAGAGAAAGACAGGAAACACACTTTACAATCTGTACATGATGTTAGCACACTTGCACACATGCACACCTGCACACATGAACACATGCACACATGCACACATGAACACATGCACACATGCACACATGAACACATGCACACATGCCCACATGAATGCATGCATACATGCACACATGCACACATGCACACAAGAACACATGAACACATGCACACATGAACACATACACACAAATACACTCCTCACTACAGCAGATACACACACACCAGCAATCCAACACATACTCAATAGTGGGTGAAGGTGGGTGACAGACAGTATCACAAGGCAAACAGTCACCTCACACGTGTCAGCATGCAGAATATGTGTTGCTCAAGACCATGCATTGCTAGTGTAGACGGCCCTATTTCTTGACAGTATACATGGCTTTGATGCATGTGTGTAGTTGTTCAGTGATTGGCTACACCATGGAATGCAATGTGTACATGGACACAATATTGTTGTGCAAGTATTATCTGCTCTGCAATGTCCTGTGCACCATCACTCACAGGTATACATACCAAGGCTGCATGTGTTATCTGTGTGACACATAGATTTCCATGTCTGATTACAGTGTCTGCATCCATAGCAGATAATACTGGGCACAGGTGTAGCACATGCATGCTTTGTACACACACGGGATGAGTGGTGCATGTAGACGTGAAGGAATCCAAATGCTCGACATGCCCATTGTACAGTGGTTATGGTGAGTGTGGGACATATTGCAGATATGTCGGTGCCAGCCATGACATGGCATGCTACACAACTGCAACATTAAACATCACACATACCCAATGTGTGTCATGTGACCTAAACACCCTATAGCATTCCAGGACATATATGTGTCACATTGTACAGATGGCGACTGCTATGCATATTGTGTATACTGGCATATGTAAGCACACACACAACATGCTATGCATATTGTGTATAGGTGCATATGTTTGCACACACACAACATTCAGGTGCAAAGCAATGACTGTTATGTGTAGTACTGTGGTCACTGTAACTGGATGGGGTGTAGTACCATGAGCCATCATCATCATGCATCATGTGGTCACTCACGGCTACTAATGTGTGACAGACCACTGCCTGGCATGCTGTACCTGAACTGCAGTGCCATGGCTGCGTTCACAATTACACACCCACTTTGTACATGGGTGTGTGGGTGCCCAATAGGGAGCATTGCCTATCATGACTGTGTTATGTGTTGAAGAGTGTTGCACAGCCCCATGATAGGCCTCTACCCCTGAGGATTATCATGTGTGTGTGGATGACATGTGGGATACTGAAGTGTGATCTTACAGCAGGTTTGTGGTAACGCCATATGTAGCATGTTGAGGTGTACTGCATATGATAAACGTGTTATGTTGTGTACAGCTGTAGCAACTATGCCTATCCAATGTGCAGTACGGTGTTGCCACAACTGTGTCTGATGCTCTGTGTATTGCATGTCATTGAGGCAGCTACTGACATTACTGAGCTGTGCAACGTCTCACAGCAAACATGCATGGCATGCATTATGCATAGGTGTGTTACATGTACATGGCCTACACCTCACCTATGACATGCACATTTCATTACCAACATTGCAGTTATACCACACTCACCAGCATGGATCATCTGCCCTGCTGTCACACCAGAGGGACCTACGAGAGGGACCTACGAGAATATGAGAGAGTTCGTCAGTGGCCATAACTGTGGCATTGCTACTGTGGGTTTGCTAAACTACAGTAGAACAACAGTCGACAGTCACAGGTGTACAGATAATATTCCAAATATCAGTATTGCACAACACTAGGCTGCACAACTGCTAAACACACAGTACACATCTCATGTAGACATAATCTAACAATACAGGTAACTGTAGTCTACAGATAAAGCATGTTACCTGCACGCTTCATGTGTACATGCTGGGTGGCTCCAGCTTCCATGACGACACATGTGTGTGGGAGTTGCTGTTGTTGTCCAGGAGCCACCACGCTTAGGAGCAGCTCCTGCACTCTGGTGAGGGGGCGATGAATAGCCACCCCACCACCTGTGGCAAGCTGTTGTCTCTGGATATCAGATGCATGCTGCCGGACATGTCTAATTAAATCACTGCAGTGATGGCGTACCTGCTCATATGTCCGGTTATGCATGCCTATGTCATTTACCTGACAAGCAACATCTTGCCACAGTGCAGTCCGCTCATGCTGGTGCTGTCTGCTTCTGGAAAACAACAGTGTGTAGTGCTGCACCAGGCTTTGCTGGATCACCTCTTTCTCCTCTGCTGTGTAAGAAGGGTTACATTGGTGGTCCATCAGGCTGAAAGAGAAATGAACAATATGTGTGAGCGAGTCCTGTGGCACACTTTGCACCCTTAACCACAGATATCATTCCACTGCCATATATACCATCCATTTGTCTGTCAGAGGATACACATGTTCAATACCACATATTGGTTCTCAGGCCACAACTGACTAACAGTGCCTGGCACACTCTGTATATCAAACCACTAAAAAACAGTACCCGGCACACTGTTTGTGACACAATGCACAACCTCGCCACAGGGGTATATGTCATGCTAATGCATGAACAAAGATGTCATCCATTGCAATGAATGTAAAGTACAGTTACAGTAGTACCAGTAAACCACCCTAGTTGTTGATGCCATAGCCCTGCCTAACATATGTGCACAGTTGTTAATAAAGGTGACATACTGCTTTAACAGAGTATATATGTTGCTAGATACACACTTATACCCTGTAACACACATATGATTGCGGCCAGGGTACAGGCATAATTCCACACACATCAGACAAACATGCAACACACCACTGTATGCCAAGACAGATGAGATTTACCTGTGTACCATACAGTAATATGTGCCACTACTTACAAACCCTTATGCCTGTGTTATGTCCTCTGTGCAGACTACAGGAAACACAACAGACAGTGTTTCCGAGCAATGTGAACACACACCATAATGTGCTGTTTAGGCCTACAGCTTCAGGTAGTACTACAATTCATATGGGAGTCAGATTCACCAGCAGTACCACTCACTAAGCATACATGTATTGCTTTAGCCTACAATGGGACACCACAGTCGTCAACAAGGAACTGTGTCACATCATATGCCATAGTACTATGTCTGCCTAACAATAATATACACATCTTTTGTTGGCCTCACAGCTAGGATAGACACTACCATGTCAGATGCAACTTCACACTATGCTATCACACCTTTACAGACCTTGCACACATTCAGCGTTACACTTATTCAACCTCACATAGCAGGTATTGCATTCAGTACATGTATCAGTGCATAGTGTCATAGGTAGGTCAGATGCTATTGTCCCTAGGGCCTACAGCAGCCTAGCCATATGCTACCCTGGCCTTTGCCACACATGTACTTTGATTTCACTTGCCCCTGTCAACCAGAACCACAGAGTGTATTTCTGGGGTGTATTACCAATCTCCAAAACAATCATCAGGGGTATTTATGAACTGCTAATGAAGAGCCTAGTTTGCTATTGCTAGGTGGTCTGTTCCAGAGTATGGCATATCTCTGAGATAGCAACCTATCCCTCCAGCATGTGCCGTTTAGTGAGCTGAAGAGGTTTACGGCCCTAGAGCATGTAGGGCGGAGAGATTGTGATATGTTGCCATGGTGGTTGTCACACAGCTATGGGCCTGACATACCTCTGTATGTCCGGCAGAGGTCACCTTTGTGTGGGCGGTATGCAATACAGTCTAGCTGTGGTTTTGTGAGCCAGTCTGCATAGGGCATCTGCTTGAGGCCAGTATTACCCTTTGTGAGGTATGTCTGTGGCCTTTCCACTTGCTGTAGTTGTCATGTGAGGTACATACCACACGGGACATTGAGATGAGTAGAGGGGAACACTGACTGACCTATATATCCCTATATGACACACCTGTTGTCATGACACATACCACATAGACAGATTACAAGTCTAGTGTGGCATTGTTTTTATCAAAGGGGAGGTTACTGTCCACCTGTGTCCCATGTTCTCTTATCACACCTTCAGTGTTAGGCAGATTTCTACCTATGTGGTAGTTAATGGGTACAGTGTTTTGGAAAGGAGGGATGGCACAGCAGTATCGACACCTGTCTACAGTCCATGCCTTGGTCACCATACACCTGTTGTGGTACATATGACCCTGTGTGTCTCTCTCTCTTTATATATATATATATATATATATATATATATATATATATATATATATATATATATATATATATATATATATATATATATATATATATATATATATATATATATATATATATATATATATATATATATATATATATATATATATATATATATATATATATATATATATACATATATATATATATATATATATATATATATATATATATAAATATGTATATACATATCCATACACATACATGTACACATCCATTGCTGTACATATGGATGTACATATAGGTACATGTACAGTCCACCTTTCATGGTGGGGATATCACTTATGTGACAGTTGTGGGATGTACAGTTATGTGATTATATTGCACAGTGTTGTGCAGAATGCATTTTGGTGTCCTCAGCCCATGTAGCTTTAGCAGGCCTCACTGGCTGTAACACAGCAGATCTGACAAATCAGCCCCACAGCATTTAACCACCACATGACATATATCAGCACTGCATGCTGTTTTCTATGCTTCACACTACGACCTACATAGATATATGCACATAACAACCTTCAACGACATATATGTGTCCACCCTTCACTATCAGTTGCAGTATGACCCTTTCCCTATACATATGTGCAGATACAGATGATACGTACTGCTGCCACATATGGATGCTTTACAGTGTGTAGAGTACTCTTCAGGAACATCTATTGCATGCCGGCACATACATATGAGTTACATACCTTACCTTTGTTTTCCCTGCTCCGTCTGTTGTTACTGTTTTGTTGGTTTTTTTTTTTTTTTTTTGGTTGTTTGTTTTGGGATTTCTCTGTCTGTTTCTGTATCTGTTTCTGTCTCTGTTTCTGTCTCTTTTCTCTGTGTCTCTGTCTGTGTCTCTGTTTCTCTCTCGATCTCTATCTCCCTGTTCCTGCAATGATATTATTGCATGTGTGGACAGCAGGTGCAGCCTGCTTTCTAGGTATCTGCACATGTGCATGTGACAGCCTCTGCACCAATTGCTCCCCACCATTCAGTAATTGCATGCAGCCTGCTGTGTGGTGATTGCAGTACTCACTGTGATTGGAGCCCACTGCTATAAAATGCTAGGTTAGGAAGGCGTAGCCCTTTCATCTTTCCAAGGTGGGGCCCATGCTTGTTTGCTCTGGACACCATTGTGTCAGTCAGAAGGTTGGTATATGTCTCTTATCAGAAGCTAGGGTTGTAGCCAGTGATATGCATGTTGTACTCAAACCTGAATGTTGCTGCTGCCAGTACACACTTCTCAGAGTAGACATGTACTCATCCCTCCAAATGCTAACACAGGATACATGGGAGTATGTACTTTATTTCTGAATTAGACAATTAACTACCATACAAATGAGATTATTGCAATGTATTCCTGTGACACATGCACTGTTTGTGTACTGCTATACTGTAATTATTAAGTTACTCACTTCTGAACAGTTTGTGGTTTGTTTGTGTTGACATTAGCACAGGCTGCTCAACACAACTGGACATATTTCAGTACTGAGTATGCCTTCCTAAACCCTTGTTTTTGCCTGAATACACAGGTATGTCATACCTTTGGGTAGGGGTGCAGAACTGCAAAGAGCATTTTTTATTATCGTGTGAGGTTTATCTTGCTGAACATACAGGATTGCTGTGTACCTGTTAGTCTATCAAGGCAAGTAGTCTGTCTGCGTAGCTCCCACCTGTGGACATATCCAAATGGTAGCTAGAGGTTAGCCTATTATTCATTGTCTGTGCAACACACCAGTCTTTTCAGCACTGGCACAATGGCATTGTCACAGTTGGTTGCTAGCAGTACATGGCTACATCCTATGATATTTCTGTGCTGTACTCCTACATAAGGACATGCTTGTGGAACTCCTTCCAAAGCTATTTGCAGAGTGTGTAACAGCAGGAATGCTAATATGCCTGTGTGTTTCTGCCTCTGCCAGGCCTCAGGTACTCTCAGGTATATATTTGAATGGCCTCAGTGAAAGGTACATATAAGTGAGATGCACCTGCAATATATTACAGACATATTGTAGTTGGGACTTTCTTGGGAATCAGAGCATATGTATTACTACACCTTTTCTGATGTGCAAGCAGTGTCTACTCTCACCTATTAACATTATTCATTAAGTGTGATTCCCCACTTTTCTGTCTAATGTTAGTACTTTTCAGAGTAATTCAGAGGGGCACAGCTAACATTTGTTTACAAATCAGGAACATCCCTGTAAAGCAGTCATAGTTTGGGAGTCTGGCCTCTGCCCTATTCAACTTTGCCAGTGTTTATCCTAGTCTGATACTGTGTGGTGTTTGTAAGGTGCTACTGCAACATTATTCAGTGCTAGAATGGCTGGTTCTCTTTTCACAGTCATGTCATGCAATTCCACAACAACTGCTGGTAAAGGCCAACAGAACAGGATTTGTGTTATGCCATTCCTAATTTCCATTTACATTCCCTCATTGTAATGCATGATATATTTATTTCAGCACTAAGTTATTAGTATATCTGCTGTGGCTTAGTGGTAATTCATGCAGTCTATTGTGTCAATAGTCTGGGGTTCGAGACTAGCAGAGGTTTTTTGTTTTGCTGCTAAGCAGAACAAGGGCCCTGATATAGAGTGACTAAGGCAGTTTTAAGCAGTTGTAAGCGGGTTTGCATGGGTTTGCGCGATGCTTAGCTAAGCGCACACATATGCACACTTCCTTAAACCCGCTTACTACTGCTTAGAAGTGCATACTCCCGCTAACCCCCACGCTAATTTCTTTTAAAGAAAAGAAAATGGTGAGATAGGAAAGTGGTGAAAAAGGGGGCACAAAGAGGGACAGACAGTAGGTAAACAAGCTCGGGATGTGCAGGACGGGTGTAGGGAAGGTCCATAGCTGCCCATTTCTTTACCAGCAACAGCTGTGCATATGCAATAAATATGGAGTGATATTTGAAACCTTCCACCCTTGGAAGAGGGGTGAGGACACAAAGTTTGTTGTACTGCAAATTATAATTATCAGTTTACATGTCCAGCGGACATGTGTGCGAAATAGGTAGCTATGTATGGGGCGTAATTTTTTTGTGGGCACAGATTGCCCTTTTTTTTCAGGTGAGAGTGGAAAGTGAGGTAGAGGAAGTAGGTATGTTTGGGGAGGTAGGTTGGGGAGGTTAACAGACAAGACAAACAAGACGCATACAGGGGTGGTGTATGACACATGGGGTGGGTGAACACAATTGACGGGGAGGGATATTTGGAAACCGCAAGCCCATGAGCCCACAGATGGTAACAGTGGAACTGAGATCCCCACCCATGGGCAGTCACCACTGCACCTTCACAGCCCTGAGGGTGGCTGTGCTGGGGGATGCATAGGATGCGCCACTCTCACCTCATGCTGGAGTAGGGGATCAGCAACTGAACGCTGGATCTCCCTACACACCACAGCCCAGACCCTTCAAAGGGTGACAGGTGGCCCTTCTCTGCCTACGCTTGCACAGGGGGGAAGAGCGGCACAGGACCAAGGTAGGAGGGGAGCCTGGGCTGAGCACCGGACCTGCTGGTGCCAGGTGCACTCGCCAGCTGAGGAGGGACAGGGGGGTCCGCTGGGACCGGCCTTCCCATACATTCTGTGATTAGGTGTGTTTTATTACAACATAAATAACAGCATTCCAGATTAGCTGTAACAGCATGCAGTAATATTCCCATTAACCCAACACACCAAGGTTCCAACAGTTGAACAGCAAGCATAACACATGCATATATTGAATGACAGTGGATATTCCAACAGCATGCAGGGATGATTGGTAGCAACAGGCCACCATGACTGCGGTGTTTGAACAGGGCACATGCATCAAAGTTAATGCAAATATTTATAAAACAATAGGACATATGTCCCAACAAATATGTGAGATTACACATACCCATTGAGGTGTGGAATTGCATGGTTTATGCACATATAGTAGGCTGTAGAAAAAAAACCTCAATTAACATCTTATAAGTACTTTTAGTCTACACTACATTCCTAGTGACTGCAAGTGTATATCCCCTACATGTATTATTACACTTGCCAACATGCATTAGGTTGTGTAATGGGTTTGGCTAGTTCAATATATACCTGACCTATATCTGACATATTAACTGTCCATGATACAGATGTTACTGCTACATATTTCTTGATTTCATTTATATTTCCTTATCTACATATCTGGATGTTTTCACATGACATTTTCACTTCAATTTGTACAGAACACTGCATTTCTTGAAGCACACTCGCATTTCTGTGGAACAAATTAACATGCTACTCATGTGCCAGATTTACTTATGCATGCCAGCCAGTAAGTGACTGTTGAGGACTGTATATATGCTTTACAGCTACTAGCACTTCCATCACCCACTTTAGATGGGACTGCACAACTCTGGGTTGCCAGCACTTATTAAAAACAGCACTATTTGTATAATGCAAGGGTACAACAACATTTCAAAGTAAGTGACACAGATACACTCTGGGTTTTATACCTTTATTAATTACATTACACACTTTTCCACAGACTCTCTCCTTTATTTGATATAACAGTGCATATGGAAGACATATTATACCTTTATTAATAGGTTAGAACACTCTTTTTCAGGCTTGCTCACTTATTTTATATGACAGTACCTGCAGAGATATATTATTCTGGACATATTTTAACTTTCTTAATGGGTTACTACACTCTTTATTTCTGTCTCTCTGACTTTTTTATATGACAGTACATGGAGAGGACTTATTCAGGGCAATTTATGGCTGTATTATTGGACTACAAAACTTTCTTTCATGCTCTCTCCCCTATTTTATATAACAATACATGCAGAATAATCATGAACCTGCCTGGTGGCGCAGCCTTAGCAGCCTATCTGCTTAGGCTTGCTGATTCGAAGCACGGTCACCTGCAGCTGTGAAGTAAATGAAGGGATATTGAGACATACCTATCCATTATACAGAATCAGTTATCAATTATTACATACTGTATTCCATGGCTACCTACTCAGTTGTGGGGCATTTTGCATCCCACAGGCCTCCTGTATCCATTGGTTCAGGTGGTCCTGCTTCTGTCTCTTCAGGTCTGCATGGTAGTGACAGACCTGCTCACCAGTCCAAGGAATGCCTGTGGCACTGGTGAGGTCATGAGCTAACTGGTTCCAAGCCTCTGCCTTGTACTCCATCCCTTGGAACTGGCCATGCAGGAGTCGTGACTCAAGATGGTGGACAAGAAGCCAAACCATGTATTTCGACTCCTCGATGCCCCAACGTTGCGCTCGGAAGCATGTACCCTCTCCAGCAGCAGCCATTCTAACTGCAGATGTGAGCTACAATCAGTTATGGTGAGTATTCCCACCTATGGGGCTTATATATGCCGCATTTCCCACACTTTTTTGTGATTGGCAGTTTTTGAAAATTCTCAGCTGACTGCAGACCTGCTTATTAATGGTTAATCTACCATTTCTAAGTATATGTATGTTAACAATGGCTGTTTCTCCTAAGCTGTCATGGCTTAGTGGTTCAGTACTTTGATTATGGTGCACAGAGTCCTGGGTTCAAACCTTGTTATTTATTTTATTTTAATACTGTCCAGACAGGCTAGGGGGTGTGGCTGTGTTTAAGCAACTTTGCTCTACGTTGCTCCATGTTGTCCTACGGTGCCCTGGTTGGTGCAGCGCACATGTCTGCGCAAACAGATTGCGCTTGTTAAAGTGCAATTTAACTATGGGCAACTCTATTGTGCTGGGTAAAGTGCAATTTAACTATGGGCAACTCTATTGTGCTGGGTAAAGTGCTATTTAACTGTGGGCAACTCTATTGCGCTGGGTAAAGCACTATTTACCTATGGGCAACTCTACTGCACTGGGTAAAGCGCTGTTTAACTCTGGGCAACTATATTGCGCTGGGTAAAGCACTGCTTAACTGCGGGCAATTATATATCAGGATCCTTTAAAAATATATATTTTCTTCACTGATACATAAGCCATTTCACTGCTTTTTACTAATATTTTAATCATATATGTCAGGTATTATTTCATATACTGATTTAAAACATAAATAAGAAGGGGAGTGGTCGGACTCGAACCGTGAATGCCTCCTCGTTGTGCAAACACTCTACCATTATGCTGTTGCTATTTGGTGTGATTTGCATAAACATTCTTTCTTATGCTCTTCCATGTCTGCATTGTGAACTGCAGCTAAGCAATGGGCACACCCACACACACCCGCGCAAATACGGGCAGCTATTTTGGGAATTTAAAAAAAATAAAATTAATGTTTTACTTTTTATAACTGAGATGGGGGTTTACAATGTCAGGGAGTGTGGTGTTGGGTGCAAGGACATTTGAGCGAACTCACTCTTGTGTGTTTTCATTTTACTTTTCCAACCCTTGCAGGGGCATGGACATTTAGACTGCTCGGCAGTCGGACATGCCCCCTGCTTTCCTATACTGTCTGTGTAAGACTTACAGTTGAGTCAGCGTGCCCTCATGAATATTCATGGCACACTGATGTCATACCATTCAACTGCAGCCTCCAAGTAAGACATATTAAGTCTTACATGGAGGATTTGTGAATCTGGGGGAATGTTTATTGATGATACTGATTGCAGGTTTTTATCGTCTTTGCCTTCCCACTTTCTACGAAAAACTTAGGTATCTGCAGAACATATTTGATTATGACAGGGTTCCACTATATGATATATGTGTCTGTTGTCATATAACTGTGTGTACAGGGCAGACTGCTGAATAGTGAGTGGTTCCTGGGTTAATACATGCAACTGCAGGGTATGGGTGGCTCACTGCTGTACTCAGACATGGCCTAAGTGTGTGAGCATGCCCAGTTCGGACTTTCAGTGTTATGTTGCCTGACATTTGTCTCATTTATTCAAGTGTGTGAGCATGCCCAGTGTGACCTTTCAGTATGTTGCTGTCTGAGGTCCACTACATTTGTTGATGTGTGTAAACATGACTAATATTAACATTTATACTGTGTGTGTTGAAAGTCAGGTTCTATTCTTACTGCAAGACTCACCTTTGTGTCATAACTCGACAAGGATTATGCTGTGCCTGCAGGGTTTCCATGAGATACTTTGCATAGACTTATCAACATTTCTTCATACAGGCTGACCACCGCAGTACTGTCATGGTTTAGTGGTTCAGTACTATGACTGTAGTGCACAGTATCCTGGGTTCGAGTCCCATCACTGCTTTATATTTTCATACTGAGCAGACCAGACTGCTTAAGGGCCAGTAGAGCAAATATGAACATGTTGGCTTTTGTTCAGCTATGCCCTACTTAGACCAAGCTTGTCCGACATTGCTCAATATTAACCAACATTGCTGGATGTTGCCCAATATTACTCAACATTGACCACAGTTGTGCTAGTTGGTGTGTGCAATTTCGTTTACATATACTACATGGTGGTAAATGCTGTTTAGCACTGCTTTTTATTGCTTAACACATGGCAATCATGCCTCAGGTGGTGCTGCAGGGCTGCCTATGTCAGATGCACATACTGCACTCCCTATACATGTTTGAAAACAGGTAGTGTCAAGTTAGGCATCCCTTTTACTATATGTGCGAGTCAGAGAGAGGTATAATTTCCAGAGTCCTACTGAGCCAGTGTATGTGCAATGCGTTGCCTCTTTGCCAAGGCCAAAGCATACTGGGCACGCCTCCTTTTGCCTACTGGGGCAGGCTCAGGTTGTTCCTGAAAAAATTACATGGAGCTGGTTACTGCTTGGTGTGATGGATTTGAAGTGTTCTTAAGACACTCAGTCTTGCTGGCTGGATTCTGCTAAAATTCAAAGTCTGGTTATATTTGCATTCACAGTCTGTTGCATACAGAAACTTGCAGAATATACACTGATGAGAAAATATACTTTGCAGCATCAACTTTAGAGAGCAGTAACAAATAACTTTTTATAATAAACCAAATGGAACAACGTTGCAGCTTAAAGTACTGTTCCAACTTTATTTCTCATATAGTACAGATGATGTGAGAGATATAACATTTACCTTAGGACAAATGAGACCCTACCATACCTCTAACATAACTGGATTTATACAGCTCTTTATATACAGTTTTAGTCATGCATAAACATATACATTTCCTCTTGATATTCTATTTTGGAGAATTGCTCATCCTGTAGAAACAATACTAAGCTTCCTTGTTTAACAATGTCTTGTAAGAGACCATCTTTTCTGACAGTGTGAACATCCTGTAACAGTGTCCTGTTGTCCATGCAGAAAAACATATTTTTGAGGAAACACATTGTCCTGTATTCTATTTGGATCTTTGTATAAGAACATCTGTTCTTGTGCCAATGCTGATAAGCATATCCTGTTTTCCATGCAGAAAAACATATTTTTGAGGAAACACATTGTAAGAGATCAGCTTTTCTGACAGTGTGAACATCCTGTATTTTATTTGGATCTTTGTATAAAAACATCTGTTCTTGTGCCATGTCCTGTTTTCCATGCAGAAAAACATATTTTTGAGGAAACACATTGTCACAGCGTTATTGTCCATTCTTTAAAAGCAGATTTTACATTTTTGCTCTTGCATACATCCTGTTTTTAAGTCTGTAAGGGAAAATGTCCATTCAGCAGATTCCTTTTCCAAGCCATGGTAATTTAGTATGGATGCTGATTACATATTACTAAACTCTATTTCTACATTTAAGCAAGCTTTATCTTATACCTTATTTATGTTGCATAATTGCAGCAAAGTTACTTTCAACCTTAGTATATTGTTGAGCACACTCTAACAATTCCGTCTTTTTTATTTTAAAATAGAGAAATAAATTCAGCATTATTTGGTAATAGTTTTTCATTATGACAATTAACAACAGTAACTTGACTAGCTTTTGCTAAGCAGACTTTAATACATGTAAATAATATGCAACCAAGCATTACAATAACAATAAAAGAAATTACAAATACAGTGATTTTTCCTGTCCATCCTGTAAATAGATTACTAAACCATTCACTCCAGTCATCATTCCAGTTTTTTCTAGTATGTTGAGACACTTGTGCAATAACTTCTAAATGTGCTTTTACAGATTCTGTTTTGTCTGGAATAAATGTACAACATTGTTCTCCTATTAAAGCACATGTACCCCCTTGTGATGCTAATATGTAATCTAATGTCATTCGATTTTGCAAAACCATAGTTCGTATTGCTGTCATTTTGACAGTAATGTCAAGGACTGCATTGAAAGTGGCATTTGCCAATACCTCAACTAGTTTAGATAGTTTTCTCAGTTCCCAGATGGATTTTGCAGCCCCGTACCAAAGGAAAATACCTGCTCCAGAGATTACATCATCTCCTAAATCCATATCTTTTAATTTAATATAATCAAGATTTTGATGATATACGTGATGTATCTAAGGTGTCTACTGGATTTTCTGGACTTTCAATTACAGGTAATATATCCCTTTTCTTTTTTGTATTTCTAATGTTTCCTTTTGGTAACTCTTTTACATGATGCATTGCTGGTACCACTAATCCTATATAACAGGTGCCATCCCATCCCTTTGGTAACCATTTATAAGCATATTTACCACAGATGTAATATAACCCATCTGATAGAGCAACACTGCTATTTACCAGACTGCCATTTACTTGCCCCATAGTAGGAGTTTTATCATGTACAACTGTAACATTTTTATCTGTTTTACTTCTCCAACATGTAATATTAGTTTTACAGTCATTTTTGTCATTTTGTGAAAAATGAAATACTGCTGTGTCACTTAATATTAACTGACCCTTAATTGGTATTAAAATAGGAAAACCATGAGAAAATACTCCACGTACTGGTATGTGGTTGTGAAAATTTATCATTTCAATTGTTTGAATACAATTGCTATTACCCACTGGAACAGTTCCATTTTGTTGAAAACATGTGATCCCCTGCACTATAGCAGATAACTGTACTCTTGCTTTACATAATTGTACATTTATAACTTGATCTCCTGTTTCATTTATTAATACTCTCCAACTACTAAGATAATTTAGTGGAATAGGTATTAGAGGCCTTACCCCTGTTATTTTTGGTATTAAACTACATACCCAACAATTAGAAACATTCATGCTTTTTGCATAACAACATTGTCTTGCTAAAAAAGTGTTAAAAGATGGTGACCAGTCTTGTTCATTTTTCCACATTTCTTTACTTTCTCTCTTATGTAACTTTACAGTTTGATTAACAGGTTGTAAGTATAATTTAATACTAAGCAATACAATAATAGTTAGTATGATAGCTATTATCAATTTAAAAAAACATCCTTTAAATAGAAATTCCATTGTTGAATCATTTTGCCTTTGGTCATCCGAAACTGGATTTCCAAAATGATGCACTTTAAACCATGTCAATTTCATTAGGGTTTTCTCTGTTGGAAACCTACAAAAGAATACATTTAATCAGATTTACATTGTTCACTATTTTTTATCGTTCTTAGTTGATCTTTATGTACCAACATTGTTCTGTTTTTCTTTTTTCCTTTGATTTTGTACACTAATGGTCCAATTTGTTCCACTACTTCAAAAGGGCCTTGCCAATTGCTAGCCCATGGTCCTTCCATTTGGAATGTTTTTACCAATACTTTGGTTCCACAGGGAAGGTTTTCTTCAGCTGGTATTATTGGCACCTTTTTCCATAGATGGAACGCTTGCTCCCTTGCATTATAGTCACATATACTAGTAAGTTGTTTTAGCCATTCCTGATGTTTGCTAATTTCTAGTATGGGCCTACCATTAGGTAAATCTGGATCAAATGGTAACTGTATGGGCATTTTGTGGCCTGTCATTATTTCATATGGGGAAATACCTGTTTTGCTGTTTGGTGTTGCTCGAATGTCCATTAAAATACCAGGCAGATGATGTACCCATGTATTGCCTTTTTCCAAGCATGCCTTTTTTAGACGTTCTTTTAACGTCCAATTCATACATTCTACAATGCCATTAATTGTGGATGGTATGGTACATGAAACCTTTGCTGTATGCCTAACAAATTACACATTTGTTTAATGAGATCACTAACAAACTGTGGGCCATTGTCTGACTCTATGACCCATGGCCATCCCCAATGACAGAAAATATTTTTCCATAAGGCTTCTGCTGTTGCCTTTGCTGTCATGGTTTTGGTAGGAATTGCTTCTACCCATTTTGAAAAGACGTCTACTACTACTAGTAGATATCTGTAACCTCCCTTTGTTGTTGGTAATGGACCTGCATAATCTATTTGAACTGCATACCATGGCCCATCCGCTGGCTGTACTCAATGTAACTGAGGCCTTTTGCTTTTAGCATTTACTTGCAGACAGATTAAACATTCTTCTATAATCAGTTTGCAGACCTTTTTTAAATTTGGGTTCCAATACTTTTCTTTTACAACTGCCCATAACTTATCAGTTCCTATATGGCCCAGTATTTGGTGATTTAACTTGACCAACTGGCGTGCCAACTGAAATGGTACATATGGCAACTGTAACCCTTTGGAGGTCGTGTATACATAGTACTCCTTTGGTGGTATACCTGCCAATCTGCACTGATCGGTTTCTTCTTTTAAGCCCTGTTGTTTTTGTATATTTACAAGGTCTTTCTCTATTGACTCTTTATCTAGCTCTTTTAAGACACTAACTTCTACATTGCCATACTCATATTCTGGAAGTTCTTTTCCATTTTGTGCTGCTTGTTTGGCCAAGGTATCAGCTAACACATTTAATCTGTAAGTTTCACTGGTTGGCTTTTGATGTGCTTTTACTTTTAAGATGCTATACTGTCCTTGTTGTTTTGACATTGTTATAACTTTAAATATGTCTTTTAATACTTCAGCATGCTGTAATGGTTTACCTACACTATCCACAAATCCTCGTCTTACCCAGGTTTCCATATGTAGTCTTAAAGAATTTACTACATAAGCACTATCTGAAAAAATGTTAATAGGATTGTAATACTTTAGCACATACAATACTGCCTCCAGTTCAGCTCTTTGAGCTGACATATGCCCTGGTAACTTGATTAGTTCAGGAGAACCCAGTTGTGGATTCTCTGGAACTATGGCAAATCCTGTCCAGTATCTGCCTTGGTCCCAATATTGTGCTCCATCCACAAAGATGGATGGCTTAAAGTGATCAAAATCAGATGCTAAAAATTGCACCTCAGGTGACATTATCTTTTCTAAACAGTTATGCTGTTTTCCTTCATATCCCATATGGTTTGACAAATGGTATTTATCCCCTGTCTGTATAGTAACAGTTTTCATTCCAAAAAGTGCCATCCATTTTGCAAAGACTGCCTGACTAATACCATCTGTAATTTTATTCATTTCAAAACTGTCTATCAAAGCTTTTACAGCTTGATGTGGTGTTTGTACTATAATGCTGGAAAATACGGTCAAATATTCAGTTTGTTTAATACCCCAGTAAATGGCTAATAACAGCTGTATACATGGATGGTAGCCCAATTCCACTGGAGTCATCTTTCTGCTAAAGAAAGTGACTGGGCGTAATGTTTTTTCCATTCTGTTGTCACTACCATGTGGCCATTCCTGTAGTAGTACCACAGACAGTGTTTTTTTCCCTGCTGCTGCTTGTAACACAAATGGTAACCTTGGAGTGGGCGCTATTAGTTCTGTAGCTTGTGCTAGTTTTATTTTTATCTGTGAAAATGCCTCCTCTTCATGAGATCCCCACTCTAAAAAGGTGGAGTTCTTTTGTTCATGTAACATTTTGTATAGGGGAGCAGCCACGGCTGCATAATCCTCTATAAATTCCCTATTGTAATTCATGATTCCCATGAATTTATATAAGTCTGCTATAGTCAGTGGCTTTTCCATTTGTAAAATGCCTTGTACACGTACAGGGCAAGGAGATCTTCCTGTTGGTTTTATAATAGTACCTAGAAACTTAACTTTTTGTGTCATAAACTGAATTTTTTCACTTTTAACCTTAAACCCTGCTTGCTGTATAGTATGAAAAACTCTCTTAAGAAGCCGTACATGCTCCTCTACTGTTTCTGACTGAATTAAAATATCATCAATGTAATGTATTACTGAATAATCCTTTTCCAAATGTTGTAGAATGGATCCTACTGTCTGATGAAAAATAACTGGACTGTTTTGAAACCCTTGTGGTAACCTTGTCATAACATATTGCTGTTTTTTAAATGTAAAGGCAAATCTTGGCCAATCTTTTTTTCCTGAGTGGCACTGCAAAAAAGCCATTTGCTAAATCTATTACTGTAAACCACTTACTTTGTGGCTTAATATGTGCAGCCAACTCTGGGACTCCTGGAATCAAGTGTGCTCTAGGAGTGGTATATTGATTAACCTTTCGTAAATCAATAACAAGACGATAACTACCATCTTTTTTTCTTAACTGGCCAGATTGGTGAATTTGTAGGACTGTTGCCTTTTGTATAATCCCTTCTCTTTCCCATTCTGCAATACATTTTCCATATGTTCTTCTGCTTCCCTAGGAATAGGATATTGTTTTTGAAAAGGTGGTATATAGTCCTGATCACTTCCTATTCCTACTGGGCTTTCTAGTTTCCCACAATCACTGGGACCCTTGGACCATAGATTTGGGAATTGCTGTTGTAAATGCTTCCATACATCCTCACTGTCTGTATTTATATAGCCTGTAGGTTTTCAGGTTTGTCAGGTAGAGAGATTGCATAGCAACCTGTATTTTGCTCTTCCTCTCTTTGTTGTTTGTCTCCCATCCACAGAATTTCATTAGGTAAATCAATTACTATGCCTAAAGGTCCTAGAATGTCCATACCAATAATGGTATTTGTGCAAGATGGATGCATTAAAAATGCACCCTTCCATATTTGTCCCTCTTGACTAAACTTTATGTCCACATTTTGGCTACTCACTGCATAGCATCCTGCGCCATTAAATGCTGAAATGCAAGCCTTTTTTATAGGGTTTACTGGTAACTGTCTGTTTGTGACAGATACTGCTGCTCCTGTGTCTATTAAGACATTTTTCCACAGTGACCCCTCTACCCAAATATCAATCAGTGGTCGTCCATCTCGACCCTTTTTAAAGGTAGTCAGAAAAGATACCAGAGTAGGGGGGGCACATCCCTATCATAAGGAAATCCACTCATCCTCTCCTTTATTATGAAATGCAATATGACACACCTCATGTTTTTGTTTGTCATCTTCTTCTGTGTCTGAATGATCTACATATTTAGGTTTTTCAATCTCTTTTTTTAACTGTTGCCTAGCTATTCCTTCTGCCTGTTCTATCAAATGTTTCAGATTTACAGGTGAAACTGTTTGAAAATCTACCGGGCATACTTTCCCTTTTCCTGTATATTGATGGCTCTTATAACTGTTTTTACTAATATTGTAAGGTTTTTGTACATAATCCTGCTTTTCTGACTTTTCTTGTAAATTTGTTTGCTCTCTTTTGGAAAGACTCCTGTTCTTCCTTCTTTTGCCAGACTTTGTAATGATTACAATTTTGCTTAACGTGTCCTATTTTTTTACAAAAGAAGCATGTTGGTGCCTTTTGCTCATTACCTGTGCTTGATCCTGGTACTACAAGCATAGAGGCAGGAGCTGGTGGTGCTGACACAGCTCTTTCTGCTGGTGGTTGGTCACACCATCTTTGCCTTCCCCTGTTTTTGACTTCACCAATTACTTCAAATGGCTCACTATTATCTTCACATGCAAAGATATGGTGTGAGTATAAAGTCCCATCATCGGCCATAGTCCGTCCCTCATTAGTTTTTGTACCAAATCAGTGAGGGTATCAGAATTTTCTTCGTAGATACATTTAATATCCCTGGAACCCCTTTGACTTGTTCTAAGAAGCAATGTATTAACTGTTTTTTATGTCTCTTTTCCCATGTCTCTGTCTGTTTTTTTATATATGATTTGAAATGCAAGTCTAAAATGATCACTTTGTTCCATTAATTTATCTGTGATAGTAATTTTAAAATTATCTAATAATTTGGCTGTGAGAGGCTGCCCTTGTGTAAATGCCATTAAAACGGCTGTCATATGTCCTACTTTAGTGTTCAACTGATAATCATCTTGCTTTAATTGTATGAAAGTTTTAAAACATTTGGGAATGAAAATCCAGAAACATCTAAGTAATGCATCTGTCCATATATCAGATCCTGCTGTATATGCCACCCATTCTTCAAATGTAAGCATGTTATAAAATATGCCTTTTTTATCATTCCACTGTGGTAAACTCTGTAATAATCTAGACTGTGTATATAAATTTGTAGTGGTTCCCTGTCCCTGTTTTATAATTTGGACTGGTTTTGTGTTTTTTAACTCTTCTTTAAGCTGGTATATCAAAATAGTATTTTGGAGGTTAGTCTCTGTTAATTCATCTAATTCTTCTTCCTTTTCCTTCAGATGCTGTTTAAGGTCTGTCATTTCTACCTGTAAGTGTTTAAGGGATATATGATACCTGTTATTGGATTCCTCTTTTGACTGCAGAGCTCCTATGCACTTTTGACAGAGATCTTGGATGTCAGTTTTGAACATTTTAAATTCATTTTGTTTCTCTTTTAAAAACTTATTAAAGTCTTCTGTCAATGTATCATAAGCTTTGTTTCTGTCCTCATCTGTATGTGTAGCCGTGGCATCATTCCATGCTTGTACATAATTTTTAAAGGGAGTTACAAGATCTACAGGGGACTCTGTCAATAACAGATTTGATTGCTGTTGTAATTCAGAAATTAATGTACTGACAGGACATAACTGCTTTACATCTGGATATAATGAAAACTGTGTATCCTTAATTAATTCTTTATCATGAACAGATCTGTCTGCACAGTCTAGTTTTTAGCAATATCATGCAATACTTGTTTATGGCATATTACACAAAATGCAGTTTCCATTGAATCACACAATAAACATTTACTATGATATACTTCATTTTTTTGTTGCAAATACCAATCAAATGTTACAATCCACTTACATAATGCTGGTATGTCAACTTGCCCTAACAAGGTTTTACACTTACTAATGTGTTGTGTATACCAACATTGCAATTTACTCCATATTTTATCTGGTTGTTCTGCTACATTAAGAGTAAAACTTGGCTTACATTTGCTAGAATTCTGCCTGATAGCATCCATACTAAAAAAAAATGTGACGTAGAAAAAAGTCTTACCAGTGAGCAAGAAAACAAGTGATCAGGCTGTTGTTGCAGATGGCTGAAAATTTTTCAAAGTCACTCGAGAAGCTGGGAAAGCACAACAGGCAGCGGACTGCTGTGCTAGTGGATATCCACCTTTTCTTAGCGAAGTTATGGCACTGCGACTGGAACTTCAGTCTCACTCCAGATGTAGACATCTAAAAAACTGTACTACTGCAAGCTGCATAAACTGGAATACTTCTGTTTAGGATTTACACATACGTACAAATGTTAGTTACAGCAATTTAACTGAAGTGACCCTCTGCAGGGCTTACCATCACTCCTGTGTTTGAATGCAGATTGTAGGTTGAAATGCAGGCTAGCTTGCCATTGAAAAAATTACATGGAGCTGCTTACTGCTTGGTGTGATGGATTTGAAGTGTTCTTAAGACACTCAGTCTTGCTGGCTGGATTCTGCTAAAATTCAAAGTCTGGTTATATTTGCATTCACAGTCTGTTGCATACAGAAACTTGCAGAATATACACTGATGAGAGAATATACTTTGCAGCATCAACTTTAGAGAGCAGTAACAAATATTTTTTTATAATAAACCAAACGGAACAACATTGCAGCTTAAAGTACTGTTCCAACTTTACTTCTCATATAGTACAGATGATGTGAGAGATATAACATTTACCTTAGGACAAATGAGTCCCTACCATACCTCTAACATAACTGGATTTATACAGCTCTTTATATACAGTTTTAGTCATGCATAAACATATACATTTCCTCTTGATATTCTATTTTGGAGAATTGCTCATCCTGTAGAAACAATACTAAGCTTCCTTGTTTAACAATGTCTTGTAAGAGACCATATTTTCTGACAGTGTGAACATCCTGTAACAGTGTCCTGTTGTCCATGCAGAAAAACATATTTTTGAGGAAACACATTGTCCTGTATTCTATTTGGATCTTTGTATAAGAACATCTGTTCTTGTGCCAATGCTGATAAGCATATCCTGTTTTCCATGCAGAAAAACATATTTTTGAGGAAACACATTGTAAGAGATCAGCTTTTCTGACAGTGTGAACATCCTGAATTTTATTTGGATCTTTGTATAAAAACATCTGTTCTTGTGCCATGTCCTGTTTTCCATGCAGAAAAAATATATTTTTGAGGAAACACATTGTCACAGTGTTATTGTCCATTCTTTAAAAGCAGATTTTTACATTTTTGCTTTTGCATACATCCTGTTTTTAAGTCTGTAAGGGAAAAATGTCCATTCAGCAGATTCCTTTTCCAAGCCATGGTAATTTAGTATGGATGCTGATTACATATTACTAAACTCTATTTCTACATTTAAGCAAGCTTTATCTTATACCTTATTTATGTTGCATAATTGCAGCAAAGTTACTTTCAACCTTAGTATATTGTTGAGCACACTCTAACAGTTCCTTCTCTGAGTCACACTCTCCCTGTGATGGCCTTGACAATGGTGGGGAGCTGTTTGGCCCGGGCCTATGCTGGTCCTGCTGCAGCTGTTTTCACAGGATCATATTATGTAGCATAGCACATACCATGACAATTTGGGTACATATAGTTGGTGAGTACTGTAAGGCTCCACCAGATGTGTCCAGACACTGGAACCGTGACTTGAGCAGGCCAAACACACACTCGATTACATTTCGTGTTTGTACGTGTGCCTCATTATGGCGTTCATGTTCAGGTGTGTGTGCGTTTCTGATGGGTGTCATCAGCTACGGCTCCAGTGCATAGCCAGCATCCTCCACTAGGTGACCATGTGGGATGTCCCCATTGGCAAATGTCTGGTACAGCTGCATCAGATGCCAGATATGGGAATCATGGTAGCTTCCAGGGCATCCAGCACACACATTCAGTATTATGCCCTGGGCATCACACACAATCTGGCAGTTGATGGAGGGGAAGCCCTTGCAGTTGAAGTAAATCCTACCCTACTCACCGGCTGGTGCTTTGATGCATATGTGCGTGCAGTTTATTGCACCCACTACCTCAGGATATTCCGCTATTTGCTGGAAGAGACACATATTTCTGGCCAATACCTCATGGGAATTGGGGAAATATACATGATCACCGACATGTGCTGACATGGCATCCAGGAACTGGTGCAGTACCCTGAATGCTGATGCCTGTGATATCCCCATCATATCACCAGTTGGTCTCTGGAAGGTACCTGTTGCTAATATTCTTAGGCAAACACATACCTTGGTTTCCACTGGGATGGGTTCCCCTCTGTTGGTTCTGTGTGCGAGGTGTGGCCTGCACAGCTCAACAGTTTGCTGCAAGAGGTCTCTGTCCATCTATAGCACTCCACTATCTCCAGCTCATGTAGCCCCTGGTAGGTTACCCTGGGCCTGTGCACTCTTCTCTGTCTCCTCACTATGGGTTGTCCAGCAGCATTTGCATTGTCACCACCCTCAGCATGTTGCATATGTCGCCTTATAACAGCAATGGCAGCCCCTAACATTTCTTTGTCTCAGTAAAGCTTTTTCAGTTTTCACTTCTATTAGCTTACTGCAGTGTTGCAGTGTCTCTTGAGAGAAACATAGTGGAATGTTGTTTGCAGAGTTTTAAGTGCTGGGCTGGGCTGGGCTGGTGTACTGCCTATGTAATTGCCTGATTCTGATTGTTTTCACCTGCTAGCTCTGCTAGTACTCCCTGGTAACTTCCTACTATTTGTTGTGCTTCCTTTTTCCTTTCTGTTTCCTTGGGGGGGGGCAGCACCGTGCATACAAGCGCAAACACGTTCACAGCAGCTCACACGCACACACACATGCTTACACAGACTAAAACTTGCTTATTCTTGTTAAAACGTGCGCACACTGGCACAAACATGCTTACAACACTTTCAACAGCCTTATACATGCTTACTCTGGCTTACACGCATGCACACAGTCTTACTTGGGTTTACAAGCATGCACCCATGCGCATACACGCTCAGCAAAAAACTTTAGTGTTATCCACGGCATACACCTTCGATTTCTTGCCTTTACCTAGCCTACCTGTTGACACACCTCTTTCAATGATGTGCAAATGACAGCTGACACATGCCACTCTGCTCCAAAGAGCTTCACTTCTTTCATACATAACCCCCTCGTGATGACACCTATCTTCTACTCTGCTACTCCCCTTATCCTACTCCTACACTCCACTGACTGTGCTCATTTGCTATGTAAACTTGTGATTCACTATTCTAACCCTCATTTGCATAGGATTGCCTACTAATGCTTGGTTACATCTCTTAGACTGAGCTTCCCCCCTTAGCAACCTCTGCTCGGTGGCCATGTTGTCTTCAGCCTGCCATTCCCTTGCATTACAAATTCATATTAGCAATAAAATCCACATTTGTTAATCTTAATTATTGATTTTCTGTTTTTTAGGGTGCAGCGCGTTTGCGTGGCGCTGCGCTACGCTTAAACCCCGGAGATCGGGATGAAAAAAACAATTATTTTATTTTTATTTTGCATCACTGAACGTTGCCAATGGCCAAATTTTTGGCCATTGGCATGCTTCCTCATGTAAATGCATCCTTTTTTTGGAGCTGTCATGGCTCCGTTTTGCTATTTGCAGAACCGTATTCAGTTGTCAACTGAGTACATTTCTGCAAATAACACTACTCCTGCTCAGACAGGTTCGGGTTTCCTGGATCGCAAATTTACCTCATTTGCATAGCTTTCGCCTGAAATTGAGATAATTTGCATATCCAAGCCCTGTCCGTGTAGGAATCGTTTTGAGAGCTCTGTTGCATGCCTCTACCAGCTGTTCCTGGATCGCTCGGCGGGCATGTTGGCTGCATGGAGTCTTAGTCTACTTTTAGACTCCATGCAAGCCTTCGTGAATCTGGCCCATAGTGTTTGTAAAGCTGGTTAAGGATTACTCAGAAACACTTTATAATAGAAATAAAGCTTGCTGGAGATATTAACTCATTAACACCTATGTGGTGTGGAATATCACACCTCTAGTAGCCTACACACATCTTGCTTTCCAAAGCATTTTCTGAAAAATAAGCATAAAAAGCATGAGACAAACAAATGTTATCAGTAAGAAATATTCTGTGCAGTGATAGCAGTCAGTGAATTTGTAGTATTTCCATAAATACAGTAATATATTATAATGCACACAAACCACAAAATATATTTCTCTAAACTTTCACAAACAACATTTCATATCTTGAAAACTATCAAACCTAGACATATATTTTTATAACATTTTTGTTAAACAGACATAGGCTTTCACATGACAACTAGAAATTCCTTTGTAAGTGCACATTTATTGAGGGATTTACAGAAATATGAAAATGTGTTTAACTGTATCATTAGCAATACAAATCATACTGGACATCTCTCAAGATATGCAGCTTACAGTGCAAATATTAAAGACTGCTTTCTTCAACAATGCCATTAGATTTCATCTAATGTCATCCAATAGGTTGTAAGTCATTCAGTTTTTGAAGTATTAAGTTCATATAGAAATATTGCTAATTTTCATAATTAATAGCAAACAACTAACACTATATTTAGTACAGTGTGATATAAGTCATCATTTTCAGTGAATTGTCATGTCTCCCACATTGGTGTTTCCCACTGTACACCTCAATAAAATGTAGGTGTCTTAGTTATTAAAATATGAACATAAATATGAAAATATGAATAATAAGTGGAAAAAAGATTAATTTCTCCACTGCAAGATATCCTAGACTAACAATCAATGTCATTTTGTTAATATAACTCCTTACCCTTTCTAATACTGCCTATTATTAGTTGGTAAGTCAGTTAGTTAAAGAAGCCTGACACAAAAAAGTTCTGGTTGCCATAAGGAGGTATGGATGTGAACTGGAAGTATACAAAAATGGTGTTTAACCTTGAGTGAGTTAAATGATCTCAGAATGAATCGAAAAGCTATATGGTTGAAATCACCTGCAATTCTAGAAGTACAGTAGGGAGGGGAATGGTTCAGACTACACAATATAGAGGATGTTCAGAAGTTTAAACAAAGGTACTGCAGACAACTAAATGATCCATGCAGTAAAACTCTGGATTACTTGCTAAACATGGACTGGGAGAGACACCTTAAACATAGGAGTGGTTTGGCAGAGACACTGGGAGGATATGCCATGTCAGATGCTGAAACCTTTACATGGAAGAAGACAAACCAGGAAGTGCAGCAGGGTGCATGCCAGTGAAAGAGACAAGAAGGAAAAAAATCACAAAGGCAACCTCAAGAGATGAGAAAAGAGGCAAAGAGCATCGTGGAGCAAAAATAAGTAAAAAATATATATCAAAGGGGTAGAAAACAAGAAGGATTATATCAGATGGCAAACGGGAAAGCAGGGAGGTGTGCATAAAATAGCAAGGAAAATACATTAATTACATGGAACACTGAGCGTTCATCAAACTACATCATGATAAAACAGTTTTTTTAACCACTTACCCCAAAAACTATACTCATCTTAATGACATATTTCTTTTTATACATTTTGAAATAGTTATGCTATACTCCTGATTATTGACACTGAATAACATTATATTGCTACTTAATGCCTTGCAATAATCCTGTAACATTGCTGTTTAATGCTAATTTATAATGAAAATTGTATAACATGTTGCAGCTTTTCTCCCCGGGCCTCCGCTGAAAAAGGGCTCTTCAGCTCAGTCGGACAATCCCCGTCAACAAATGTAAAATAAATAAAAATAATAAATAAATAAGAATGAGAATACAGGAAAAGTTAAAGAAGATGGGGGATACATCAGAGGTGAAGATAAGATACTGTGTTACGTCCGCCCAAAGAGAGAAATGGGCAAAACAATGGGAAGAAAGAGAAGAGTAGCAATTGTATTTTATACAAGGCTTCAGACAACCACAGAGAAATTGCTAAAAGGCTGAGTAGGTTAATGAATCAGCTAGCAAGGAAGGATGGAAATAATACACTTGATAATAATAAACATATGTGCACCAAGCAGGGATGAGGAAAGATTTTACAAGAACTTCTTTGCTAACTGAGTACAGACAAGAACAGATAGAATAGAGATAATGGGGGTGGGGATCCTTTGTCACCACAGAAACATAAAAAAGGTATGGAAGGAGGGAATGTAACAAAAGGATAAGACAAGAATTAGCCAAAAGAATGAAAGCAGGGTGGTTGAATATACAGAGGTAAAGGTACCCAAACAAGAAGGATTACACCTTCAAATGAAACATTTTAGTACAGGTAATTAGGTTAGACAGGTTTTTAAGGAATACAAACCTAATGGAAGAGATCCAAATACAGAACAGACATATCTCAATCATGAGACTTAAGGTAAATGTGCAGAAACAAATAACAATGAGAACGGGCTGGAGATGGACTATCTTTAAATGGAAGGAGACAAAGGACACAGAAACACACTGCAAGAAATAATAAAGGAGTCTGTACCAAACAGCATAAAAGACAGAGACAAGGTGGAAGAGCTCTAGTATTATGGGATCATGACCTCTGTCAGGGGAAAATGGATGAGTGCAGATTCAAAGAAGGAAGGGTTATTGAGCTTGAGTGAAATAGAGGTGATACAGAAATAAATTGAAAAAATGAAACTAGAAGAAATCCCTACAGATTAGGAAAAAAAGCAATGAGTATGGAATTAGAGTGTACAATTAATATTGAACAAAAATATTGAACAATAGTATTGAAGAACATACTGGTGGATAGTGGGAGAGGCACAAGGGAAACACTCAGGAAATACAAAAATAATCAGGCAGAGAGGGGGGGGGGTACTGAGGATAAGTGCAGGTGATGTAAAGTATTTTGAAGAGGATGAACTAATCTAGGAAAAATATAAGGAATTCTACAGGAAGATTTACAAACAACAGGATGGGGCAGAAGTCTCATAATGGAACTGAGGAAAGAATGTAGAGGAATGTATACTGGAGGATGACCAAACACACAAGCTGAATGCAAATGTGACACTGGATAAGCTATGGAAAATGATATGCAAGATCGAGTAGAGGAAAACTGGAGGACAGGTGGCTTCCTCTTAGTGTTCTGCAAATGTGGAGGAGAGGAAATGTGGAAGTTTCTAGAGGGGGAATACAAGAGAATACAGGACTTGAGCAAAATATATAAAAGTATGAGGAGGGCCAGGATAACCATGATACTTAAAGTGTGTGTGTGTGTGGGGGGGGGGGGTAGGAGGAAGTGGGAAATTATAGGTCAGTCTCTTTTACTGATGTACATATCAAGATTTTGACACATTTTAGGGAAGAGAATAGATGAATTATTGCCAAAAATAATAATACAGGCAGGACAAAACAGATTTGTGAAAGGTAGGAAGATATAGAAAAGCTGATGAGACCTGGTGGAATTTATGAACAGGCAGGAAAAGAAGCAGAAGGGTAAAGGTGGAATCGTGCTCTTTGACCTGCAGAAGGCCTTTGATGTAGTGAGGTGGGAATTCCTGCTGAAGACACTGCAGCAAAGGCAGGTAGGGAAAAGGTTCATACATTGGATACAGGCTGTATATACAGACCCAGAAATGGAAATACCCAAAAATGGAAGCGTATCTGAGGAGACAAAGATAGAAAGGGAGAACCTGATGGGAGTGCTGTCTAGCCCCAGGCTTCTTCATGTTTTTGTGATCAAAGAGCTGGTAGTGGAAGTCTGACAGATTTTAGAACTGATAGAAGGATATGAGATGATAAAATCTCAGTTTATGTTATATGCAGATGACTGGCATCATGTCAGAGGATGTGGTTGCAACATGTTATATGCTATTCAAGATGTTTAAGGAAGTGGTGAGACTTGGCAGTAACAAGAAAAACACAGTGGTAGTAAGATTCGGAAAAGGGGAGGGGAAAGAAGAAATAGGTGAGATAAAAGAGGTGGAATTCTCCAGGTACATAATGCTATATGTTAGAAACACAGTGAGAGAGACAATAGGGAAAAATCTAGAGGTAGCTGGAAAAAAGGAAGTGATACTCTCCAGGGGAGAAGACCAGTGGTGGTTCATGGTACCAGACTGCTGGCCTGCAGCCCCACCCCCAACTTTCTCAAAAAAAAAAAAAAAAAGTTTAATTAGTAAGTTTTGGACACAAGTAGTAGTTCAAACTGCAAATAGTGTGTAAAGTCGAAGATGTGATGCTGCACGGAACTCGGAGCAGTGTGCATGAGTGCTTGAGTTCCAATTAAAAAAAAAAAAAAAAAAAAAAAAAGAAAAATATTTTTTATCACTAGACTGTTTTTAAAACAGTTTGTATTGGGAAGACTGCAGGCATCAATGAAGATGCCCAGAAATCATTGTGGTTTTACCTGCAGGAAATTGGAAGCCAATAGGACTGTTAAGTCAGCAGCCTGTCACATAATCTGAGCACGTGACGCGGCTGCTGATTAACCCTGTTACTCTCACATTCTCTTCCTGCACTTTAACATAGTTAAGTTGTGAGGGAGAGAGTGATAGAGTGGAGACACAGATGAGAAAAAACAAAAGTGGATATTTTTAATAAAATCAGTGATCATATAAATGTTTAAGGTGAGAGAAGCCAAAAAAGTCTAGTTTTAAATTACCCCCCCACAATAAAATCAATGATCATATTAGTGTTTAAGATGAGAGAAGCCAAGGAAGTCTATTTTTAAATTATCCCCCCACAAAAAAAATAATTTGTTAAGTTCTTAGTTTTTTTTTCCTGGCAGGGACAACCAGATACTTTCTGCATTTTTATTCCTGGCAGGGACAACCAGATACTTTCTGCATTTTTATTCCTGGCAGGGACAACCAGATACTTTCTGCATTTTTATTCCTGGTAGGGACAACCAGATACTTTCTGCATTTTTATTCCTGGCAGGGACAACCAGATACTTTCTGCATTTTTATTCCTGTCAGGGACAACCAGATACTTTCTGCATTTTTATTCCTGCAGGGTCAAACAGATACTTTCCTTCTCTATTTATTTATTTTTCCTGGCAGAGTCAACCAGATAATTTCTGTATTTAATTATTGTTTGGCAGGGTTGACAGGATACTTTATAAAAGGTACAGTAGAGGAGAATAAATGTTCTTTCTGACATCCTGGATCTGGAGGCTAGCAGGGTCAACCGGATAGTAGAAAGCCAAGCTAAACTGAGCTGGTTGTTTTGGCGGCTTTGTGATGTATTTATAACAATATTCTGGCATGGTCATGTATTTTGGGGGCTGTTGATGACTTTCTGTTTTTTTTTTTAATATAATATCCTGGCAGGGTTAATCAGATATTAGGGAGGTAATGTGTTTTGTGAACTGTTGATGATTTTCTTTTTGTTAATATAATATCCCTGCAGATGTCAAAGAGCTATTAGGTATGCAATGTGTTTTGGGGGCTATTTGTGGATGTAGTACGATCCTGGAGTTAGTATATACAGTTAGGGGGGTGAGGGTGCAAGGTTCCCCCCATGGGGGGTGGGGGGGTATACCCCCCTCTTAGTTTGAGTACATCTTGTCTTCTGGAGAGTGTTAGTCATTGGTGTTGCAGCTATGCATGTCTATTGTTTAAAAATGTATTGTTTTGAAGTTTTTGGTAAAATACAATATAAAACAAACAAGGTGGGGGGCTATGCCACCGACACACCCCTAACTATATATACTAACTTCAGGATCACACTACAGTGGGGAAAAGGGCATATACCTTTTACTTGCCTTACAGTACCCTACACAGTGCCATATATACTAAATTCAGTTCAGTGAAATGAGATTCAGTGAAAAGAGTTTTTCAGTAATTTGTGTTTTCAGCAATGTGGTTGGGGTGAAATGAAATTCAGAGAAATGAGATTCAACGAAACAAAGTAGACTCATACATAGGTCCATAGGTTCATATGTTCATAGGTTCATACTAGGCTATCTGCCCTAGGGCATTTATAAGCCTAGCCAGAGTGTGTTTGGCTTTCGCCACCCATTTTAAATTAATTTTGCTATGCCCTTTTTCGAGGTTAGTATACTGTGCCTCTGTCTAACAGTGACACAGAAGTGATACCTGGGGTAAACCTATGATCCCCCATCCACTCATCAAGATTCCTCTTGAAAAGAGTCAATGAGGGATTCTGCCTAACCTGGACTGGGATTTTATTCCAGAGTGAAGGGAGCCTCTGGGTTATGAATCTGTCCCTCCAGCATGTCGTATTTATTTCCGTGCTGAGGTTCAAGTCTCTCAAGCGCGTAGCTCGATGGGATTTGGATTTTATGAGGTGCAGCATGTCCATTAATTCCGGATTGGACATGGCTTTATACGTCTGGCACAGATCGCCTCTGAGCAGGCGGTATGCCACTGAGTAGAGCTGGAGTTTCTTTAACTGGGCCTCATATGGCATCTGTTTGAGCCCTTTGATCCTCTTGGTGAGGTACTTTTGGGGTCTTTCCAGTTGCTGCAGGTGTCTGGTAAGGTACATCCCAAAAGGGGCATTGTACTCAATTATGGACCTGATGAGGGATGAGTAAAGAGGCAGGATGACCTCCCCTGATCTAGATGTGAATCCCTTCATGATTAGGTGGGCTATATAAAATGTTTTTCTAACCACTTTGGCCACGTGATTGTCAAATGAGAGATTGCTATCAACTTGGGTCCCTAATTACTTCTTCCGTACTTAATGGATTACCACCTATGTGGTAATTTGTGGGCACTTTGTTTTTGCCAAAGGGGATGACTATACACTTTTTGGCATTTAGCTTGAGGCCATGGCTCTGGCACCAGTTGTCTGTTTCTATGAGGCCCTTTTGGAGGATGCTTGTGTCTGCTGGAGAGTTGATTATGGTGCCCAGTTTGCAGTCATCTGCGAACTTGGTCAGCCACAGTCCTTCGGTGTTGGCCTGTACCTCCGAGAAATATATACCGAATGAGAGAGGACCCAGGACTGAGCCTTGTGGGACGCCATTTGTAACTGATTTGGAGTCTGACATGGCTCCAGCAATTCTAACCATGTGGGTTCTGTCCTTGAGCCAGTTTGCAACCCATCTAGTGACATAGGGGTTTATATTTAAGCTGGTGAGCTTATCTATAATGCCCGAGTGGGGTATTGTATCGAAGGCTTTTGTGAGGTCTAGGTAGGCTGTGTGGACCACCTTCCCCTCGTCAATGGCCTTGGTGACTGTTTCAAAGAAATCGACCAGGTTTAAGAGGCAGGATCTGCCCTCAACAAAGCCGAACTGGGTAGGATCCAGTGTCTGTACGTCCCCAATATCTTTATTTAAGAGGTCCATGATGATCCTTTCCATAGCTTTGCAGACCAAGCTAGTCAGGCTTATGGGGCGATAGTTTCCAGGATCCGTTGAGGCACCACCTTTGTGGAAAGGGACCACTGTTGCTGTACGCCACTCTTTGGGTACATATCCTGTGGTAAGGCTGAGATTGAACAGTAGTTTTATGTTTGGGTTTAGCTCTTCTTGGAGTTCATGTAGGATGCAGCCCGGACACCGTCTGGTCCCACTGATGCTGTGTTTTTTTGCTTTGGAGAGGCGGCTCTTACCTGAGCATCTGAGATGTCAGGGGGGCAGCACTCTGCTGGGATAGATATTTGCCCTTTTGGTGGGGGGGGGTTTGCACTGAACCTGTCAGCTAGGATGTTGGCAATGTCTGTGGGTTTGGTGTATTTTTTGTCATTTTGGACTAATTCTGAGCATATCTGGGAATTCCCACCCAGGTTCCTAACATAACTAAAGAAAGCCTTGTGATTATCCTTAGTGTCCTGTGCAATTTTTCTCTCGAAGCTGGCCTTAGACGATTTTATGAGTGCCCGTAGATTTTGTTAACACTGGTCAGAGATGCCTTCCCTTTTTGGGATTTTGCTCTATCATGTAGTAGCTTCCTCCTCCTATATAGATATATATAGATATATATATGTGTGTGTGTGTGTGTGTGTGTGTGTGTGTGTGTGTGTGTGTGTGTGTGTGTGTGTGTGTGTGTGTATTACTTTCTGATATAATAATAAGAACCTAGTACACATACTCTTGACATAAGTGTTATCCAACATTTTGCCCAGAGGTCAAACTTCTACCAAAGGAAACAAAGCATTGTAATGGAATGTAACAAAAGGGACTTCTAATAAGATGCTTTGGTAAAACTCACATTCACAGATGTTAGCACGTGCATGAAAACCCACACACAAACATAATGTCTCAATAGAATGTGCCCCTACTGAGAGGATATACTACATTTAATTATGAAGGAATTACATATATAGCTATGCTGCACTTTGACAGATAACATCCCCAACAAACCCAATCAATAATCATTTAGAAAACAATCACGGAAGACTGGCCCAGGCAAAATAAATCCAAACTTTTATTGTTAGCGCTTTCGTTTAACCAAATAGGGAAAACTTCTTCAGACAAGTTACTACTCCCCCCTTCCCTTTTATACAATCAGCTAAAGGTCAAATGACATTCAAAAGAGGTTAAATAAAACCCTCCATATTATATATATTAAAATAATTCACTTATATTAATTATAATATAATGTAAAAATATTATAAAACTTAGTATTCACTTATCAAAGATAAACATCCTTTTAAAATACACATTATATTTCATTTATATCCTACTTATTTTCATCTTAAAAGACGTTTCAGTTTCAAAAGACACATTATTGAACACTGTTCATTTAACTGAAAAAAGAAACTGCACCAAACTTGCACAACCACAACGTTTATTAGCAAAGAAATAAAAGATAAAATAACATTAGCGCTTTCACTCCTGTCGCTTTATCAGACAAACTAAACATCTATCCATCCAGTTTATATCACATGTCAGCTATCAGCTGATATTCAGAATAGGAATCAGGTGTTTCAATTATATAATTAAGACAGACTAATACTATAAATAAAAGGTACTATAGTATAATATATATAAAAAGTTGTCTAAAAGCATTTCATAAATGCATATTGTGCATATATAGCTGTAAAAATACTTAACGCCTAAGACGGCAAGACTTCAAAAAAGGTTTTAAAGATGTTGTACTATTAAGACCAGGATATCTCTCGGCATTCAATTAGAGGATCCATTTTTGTTCAATGCTTTCAGTTAAATTTTCTATGTCACCCCCTCTTACACTAAGGTGGACAACTTGAATAGCAAAAAACTTAAAATAATGTGTGCAATCTGTTTTCTTGATATGTGTAGCCAGGGCATTATTGTCTTTACAGTTGTTAATGTCTCTAATGCATTCAAGGAACATTTCCTCTGTTGTTATTCGGCGTTAAGAGGCACACCACTCTCAATATGGATGTTTTAACTAATGAAGGAGCTACAAGAGCTACTAATGATCATTTTCTACGAATCTTGGATGTACAGGATAATCCACTACTTGACATTAACTCTGCCCATGTAATAGATCATGATCTCTCTACTAGCATTCAGATACCTGAATTTTTGAAACATTATAGGGACCTTGGAAACAAGATGTATAAATACAAAAGATTACAATGGCAATGCCTGCATTTGCAGGTATCTCTTGAACATAAGATTATTACTCGAGGATTGAGAATTTTAAACATGCCTAGCTATGGAGAGACCTACCCTGTGCTACTTCGCAAATGGCAGGAACTGAATCTACAATTTAGTTACAAATATGTAGAACTACTGATTGACCTTTTTTTACCTATGGAAGATGAACTTAAAGCTAATATTATCATGCTGGAAAAGAAAATTTCTAACAGTTTTTCGCTTGATATTTCAGCTGATAAGATGGATCAGCTGCAAGAAAATATCACCTCCTATGAAAGATGACTCCAGCAAACTAAATTAAAGAAGTTGCAGTGAGATAAATATGATTTTGAAAACAACAATGTATCTTTCTGGCCCAGTGAACGAATAAGCTCCGATGGTACGTCCACTTTACGGAAGTTGGGTATAGAACAAACTACAATAGCGACGTCTTCTGATAACGCCGCTACAGGATTTAAAATTAATAATAAATCCGAACAATGAAATGATAAGTGCTTAAGCGAAGCTGGCACTAGTGCAGATTCCCTAAATAGTGTACTAGTGACTCCACAGGTTCAACATCGAGAAGAAAATAGTTCGATCAACAATGTTTTTTTAGATATGAATACCAAGGGAGATTTCACATTGAGAAATCCACTACCTTTCAAAGCACGATCGAGGAGCATAATGAGACAAGGGAAGATACAGACACAACAGAGTTTGGAACCTACAGCACAACAGCTGAAGAGAAGGCGGACTTGAATACAGGTTTGATTGTAAATATCTCTTCAATAATTTTAAATAAAGAACATATTGGACTACTGAATAAAGGCTTATCTTTTATCCCTGCCAAACAGGCCGACCCCATTGAAATGCTGAAGGACCTTAGGCTCCTTGGCAGGAGTTTATCCTTAAAAAATATGTTTTCTGACAAAGAGGGACATAACAATGCTGATATTTCACGATATAATAAACCAAGTATTTTGTCCCAGCTACTCACCCAGGAATACAATCTTTTATTAATGTTTGTGAAACTAGTTTTAGACAATTACAAGTAGAAAAGATGCAAAATAGTTTTCATAACATGTCTAGTTGTGAGAGCATTGCTTTATGTGAATTGAAAAACATGCACTCCAAAATTAAACAAGCAGATAAGGGTGGAGGCATAGTAATATTAGATAAGATGTTATATCTGAGAGAAATGAGAATTCTACTACAAGACACTGATACCTATCAATGTGTTACTAAACCTGTTGTAAATGCAGTGATGGAAAAGGAGTCATTTGATTTTTGATTTGTTGATGACAAACTTAATAGATGAACATTTATTTAAGTATTTCAACACGAGCAACCCAATTGTCCTAAGAATCTATGGTCTCCCAAAAATACATAAAAACATTGAAGTGTCACCTATGAGACCAATAGTCTCAGGTGTGGGGTGGTGTACTGAACCACTCTCCATTTTTGTGGAGGGCAACCTCCACACACTATTAGATGGATGTCACACTATTCTGAGAGACACAAAAATGTTCCTAGAAAGGCCACATAATAGAATAATGACAATTGAGAGTGAATATATTTTTGTTACCATGGACATCGAATCATTGTTTACATCAATACCAAATACATGGGGCATTAACATGATCAGGGATTTTCTTACTATAAACAGATGTTATGAAAATGTTAAGGTTCAACGTAAATGTAGTTTATTAGAGATTATTCTAGAAAATAATGTCTTTGTGTTTGAAAATGAGTTTTATCTTCAGAAGGTTGGCATGGCTATGGGCACTGCTTGTGCTAATAGCTATGCCAACCTGGCTCTGGTATGTTGGGAACAGCTCTCTCTATTGTCAGATGTTAATCCCTTCACTGGAAACATTTTATGGTACGTCCAATTTGTGGACGACATCTTTATGCTGTTTAAGGGTACTACAAGTGAATTAACTAATTTTGTGAACTATTTGCATACTACCACTGATTTCTTAAGATTTACCTATCAACACTCCACAATTGAGATTCATTTTCTGGATGCGCAAGTTAGGAAATCTGAACTGAATAAGCTTAGCAGTAGTATATATAGGTAACCTACTAGGAGAAATGCCCTGCTGCATAGAACTAGCATGCATCCGAGACATATTGCCAGAAATGTCCTGACGGGACAAGTATATAGAGTTTTAAGATTACATAATGAAGACGATGAAGCAAGAGTGGCACTTGAACATGTAAAACTAGATTTTCTAGAAAGAGGTTACTCGAGGGAAGAGATTGAGACCACTATAGTTGAGGCCTGGACACAAAGGGACAACAGGTGTAAACCATATTTGATGGATGCCACACAGAATGATGATCTACATGATCCAGCTTCGATAAATAACAGGTTTAGAGTAGTTTTTCAGCATTCAAGTGATGTGAATGAATATACTTCCATCATTAAAAGACATTGGCATATACTACATGAGGTGCCAAGACTCATAGACAAGATAGGCAACATTCCATCCTTTTCATTTAGAAATAATAAGTCTTTGAAACACCATCGTTGTAACAATATAGATATAAATAGACCTATCCAGTCCATGCGGACTGGCACCTTTCCATGCAGACGATGTTCTGCATGCCAGCACCTCTATAGAAATAGTACTTTCACACACCCCATGCAACAATTTACCATTACAAGTCATGGTTATGCTGATTGCAGAACAATGAATGTTGTTTATTTTTCCTTCTGTCAGAAATGTTTTGTATTCTATGTAGGTAAAACTAATAGAATGTTCAAGGATAGGATCCTCGAACACATTAGGAACATTAACAACTGTAAAGACAATAATGCCCTGACTACACATATCAAGGAAACAGATTGCACACATTATTGTAAGTTTTTTGCTATTCAAGTTGTCTACCTTAGTGTAAGAGGGAGGGGTGACATAGAAAATTTAACTGAAAGCATTGAACAAAAAAGGATCCTCTCATTGAATGCCAAGAGATAGCCTGGTCTTAATAGTACAACATCTTTAAAACCTTTTTTGAAATCTTGCCGTCTTAGGCATTAAGTACTTTTACAGCTATCTATATATGCACAATATTCATTTTTTATACTTATATATATGTTTTTTATATACTTCTTATGTGCCTCTCTATGCTCTAATATGTATTTTTATGAGCCTTATATAAGCTTTTTATGAAACCTTTTATGCTGTAATATGCATTTTTTGAGCCTTATATGAGCTTTTATGAAGTTTTTTTATGAGGTTACTTTTATATAGTAGCATGTTTTAGAAAGATTTTCCCAATGTGAGTTCTCCCTGTATATATGTTTTATATGTAATATATATATATATATATATATATATATATATATATATATATATATATATTTATATATATATATATATATATATATATATATATATATATATATATATATATATATATATATTTATATTAGTCTGTCTTAATTATATAATTAAAACACCTGATTCCTATTCTGAGTATCAGCTGATAGCTGACGTGATATAAACTGGATGGATAGATGTTTCGTTTGTCTGATGAAGCAACAGGAGCAGTCATGAAAGTGCTAATGTTATTTCATCTTTTATTTCTTTGCTAATAAACTTTGTGGTTTTGCAAGTTTGGTGCAGTTTATTTTTTCAGTTGGTTTTGTTCTGCAACTCTCTGCACCCTGAGCCATCTATTTTGTTTTTTTATTTCAACTGTTCATTTAAACCAGGAAAACAACAAGCATTTGTGTTTAATTGTCACCATAATTCTCTCTTTTCCAACAAACGAATTTACAGCCACATCTACAAATATACCCAATACGGTGAATCTTTTAGATTCGAGTGCAAATGGACCTAAGATCATCTTATATACACAAGGTGACTTTAAAGTGTATAATTACACCTCAATCCTTTAGTGTTAATTTAACTGATATTTTAGCAAAGGGTTTGACATTTGTACCTTTGCAAAATGTAAATATACCTAATTTAATTATGGATTTTAAGATCTATTTGAAAAAATTGAACATGCACATGAATTTTGCTAATAGGATATCTTTAGAAAATGAAAGTATATGCAATAAATATAAAGTGGCTTGTACATATAATCCCCCTTTGCACTCTACCCTTGAACTTTTTGATAAAGTGTGCCAGTTAGACTTTCAGAAATACATTGCTGCTAATAAAAGCGTTAACAAAAATAAAATTACCAGAAATATGTCTGAGAAAGAGTGGGACATGTTAAACAGCTTAAAATATGCAGGCACTAGAATCATGAAACTGGATAAAGGTGGGGGCTGGTTTTCATGGACATAGAAGCTTATAAAGAAAAAATGTTAGAAGTGTTGAACACAAACACATATGGTATGGTGAGTGTAAATGAATTAAATGGAGCTTATAGAAAGATTAGCAGTTACATTAACAACTTGTTTATTTGTGGGCAGATTGATATTAACCTTTGCCATTTCTTAACTATGCAGACACCCATTACCCCTGTTATGTTTGGCACACCAAAAATGCATAAGAATTTACAAATCCCCCCAATGAGACCCATTATCGATGGGCGAAATTCGATTACATATGCGTGCGCCAAAGTAGTAGATGACTTGCTTAAAAATACGTGGATAGGCAAAAACAAATATGTAAGGATTCATGTTTTTTTTTAAAACAGATTGACGAGCAGACATTTAACAAAGATTGGAATTTTTTGACTGTAGACGCAAAATATTTATATACAGTCATACCACATAAGGAACAAATAGAATGGTGGTAGAATTTCTCCTGAAAAGAAATATGTCATAAATAAATTAAGAGTGGTAGAAGAACTATTAGAGATTATCTTAAGGAACAACTACTTTATGTTTAATGGGACCTACTACTGCCAATTGAAAGGGGTGGGTATGGGTTCCCCATGTGGGGGGAGCTTTGTGAACATAGTCATGGCCCATTGGGAAGACCAATTTGTGTTTGGCAATGTAGATATGATGAATAACATAGCCTATTACACTCATTTTCTGGATGATATGTTTATTACTGTCAAATGTAACAAATTCAAAGCAGAGAAATTAGTCGAAATAATGAATACTAGTACAAGTTTATTGAATTTACATATAATTTTGTGGAACAAAGAATTACATATTTGGATGTTGATTTGAGTAAAGATAACAAAAATTCTTGTTATATAGCCAAAATTTATAGGAAAGAGACCTATCTAATTCATTCCTGCATTATACCAGTGAACATCCTAGGTACCAAAAGAAATCTGTAATGAAAGGACAACTAGTACAGGCAGCCTGGATGACCAGTCAAGAAGTGAACTTTCAAACTGAATGTTTGATTTTAAAAAATATGTTCCAGAAAAGGTATACCCACTCAACCTTATAGATGAGCTTATAGAGGAAGTTAAGAGAAAAAGACGAAATGACCATTTTCTACCGATCTTAGGGGAGAGGGGACAACTAAATAACATGACAAATAGTTGCAATATAAGGCCCCTACAACAAATGCATAACTATCATATTAGTTTGATTACCCCTTATAGTATAGATTCTCCTTTGACGGTGTCCATCTTGAAAAAGAACTGGGGAATATTATTGGAAAATGCTGATTGACAAAAAAAAGTTAGGCATATCACCAAGCATAGTATATAAAAGAGGACGTAACTTAAAAGCCCTACTTGAAAGACAAGAAAATACCTTTAGTAAAAATAAGGGAATGTATAAGTGTGGGTCATGCCTGTACTGTAGGTACATAGATATAGGAAGTAAATTCCAAATAAATGATAGAAAATGTATGTCTGCACACAGGTTTGACTGTAACTCTAAAAATGTAGTGTACCTGAGTAAATGCCAGGATTGTCCTGGATTTTACATAGGTAAAACAGAGAGAAGAATAAGGGACAGGATCTATGAGCATATGTATAGCATTAAGATGGTAAAATAAACTAATGCTTTAGCAAAGCGTATACAAAATAACCCAGCCCACACATTTAAAATGGGGGAACAGAGTGGCAACTTAAACATATTGTTGGAAAAGAGAGAATTATGGTGACAATTAAACACAGATGCTTGTTGTTTTCCTGGTTTAAATGAACAGTGTTTGATAATGTGTGTTTTGAAGTTGAAAAGTCTTTTAAGATGAAAATAAGTAGGATATAAATTAAATATAATGTGTATTTTAAAGGGATGTTTGTCTTGATAAGTGAATACTAAGTATTATATAATATTTTTACATTATATTATATTTAATATGTTAAGTGAATTATTTTAATATGTAATATGGTGGGTTTTATTTAGCCTCTTTTGAATGTCATGTGACCTTTAGCTGATTGTATAAAAGGAAAGGGGAGGAGTAGTAAGTTGTCTGAAGATGTTTTACCTATTTGGTTAAATGAAAGCGCTAGCAATACATTTTGGATTTATTTTGCCCAGGCCAGTCTTCCATGCTTGTTTTCTTGTCGTGGTTTGTGGTTTTACACAATAATCATTTAGAATTTATTCTTTAACTGCCATTTGTTTTCATACATTTCCTGCCCCCGTCAAAGATGATGCCCACATTTTGTACACTTCTAACATCTCATTGAGAAGAAAAGAGAAACATAACAACCAAAGTATCATATTTCAGTTTGCTGCTGTTAGACAAATATGCTGACCCACAACAAATCATATAATTCTTATTTGATGCTGATGATGTAATGACTCTGTGCTTTCATGCACAACATGCATACTCACCACACCTCAGAAAGAAGTTTACCTTCTGTGTACAGCTCTGATGTCAGATTGTGAAAAAAGTGAAATAAACACTAAACAGTGATTTATTTAAAAATTTAGCTCATAGACACAAATACCCTCCCCCCCAAACTAGCCATATCAACCATTGTTTTGTATGAGTCATGTGTCTGCCCTTTTTTCATACACAGCTTTCCTCCACCCCCCCCAAAATAAGACACAAGTGCAAACAGGTAGGCACTTCTGACAATCACCTATCATGCATGACTGCTAAAGATAGTGAAACAACAGGTACAGGTATGTATTTTGACTTGTTGATTGTTAAGTTAATTGCCATGAACATTAAATAATAAAATAGAAATGTATGTTGTTGAGAGCAGTGTAATTTGTTGAGACTGTCCAAAGATCAATCTTGTTTTCTGCAAGAAAAATTTGTTAGGAAAAAAGAGTTATAAATGTGATTAAAATTTTAGAGTTTCTGAGTCACAGAAATAAATAACTTTATTGCAATCAGTGAGACCAGCCCAATCATCAGCTCAATAGTTTCCATCATCAGAGAAGAAGGTGATAATGGAGATTGCTATTATGGAGATTTAACACATTGTCTCATTGTTTCATAAGCAAAGCATTTTTTAAAAAATCACGCTTTTAAAGTATTGAGCAGGTGACAGATAAAATATATATATATATATATATTTGGGATACATAGGTTCATAGGGTCATAGGCATGTCCTAGGCTAATGGCCCTGGAGCCTTTACAAGCCTAGCCCAAAAAAATTGCCCTGGTGTCATTCCACCCGATGTTAGTTCACAGTGCCTCTATCCAGTAGGGCCACTGCAGTGATCCTTGGGGTGAACTTTCTGTTACTCATCAACTCATTGAGATTTCTCTAGAAGAGGGCCAGTGAGGTGCTCTGCTTGACATGAATGGGAAACTTATTCCAGAGTATGGGCAGTCTCTGCATGATGAACCTGTCCCTCCAGCATGTTCTGTTGATTGTGGTAATGAGGTTGTGATTACTGTAACATGTGATGCTTGGGGAGTGGGATTTCTTTAGATGTAGCATTTCAAGTAGGGCTCTGTTGGACATGGCTTTGTAAGTCAAGCAGGGTTCACCTCTAGGTAGATGATAAGAGACTGAGAACAGCTGAAGTTTCTTGAGTCTGTCCATGTAGGACATGCTTTTAAGGCCTAGGATCCTTTTTGTGAGGTACTTTTGTGGCCTCTTTAGCTGTTGAATGTGTCTGGTCAGGCACATGCCAAATGGGACATTATACTCGATGATTGGTCTAATGAGGGGTGAAGATGATGACCTCTTTCTTCCTGGATGCTAAACCTTTGCTTATAAGATGTGCCACATAGAAGGACTTTCTGACCACAGTGGCAATGTGGTGGTCAAAGGTGAGGCTGCTATCGACCTGGGTGCCCAGATCTCTTATGGCACCTTCAGTGTTCAGTGGGCTCCCATGAACATGGTAATTAGTGTGAACTGAGTTTTTTCCAAAGGGGATGATAACACATATTTTGGTGTTAAGCTTAGGGCCATGGTTCCAGCACCAGTCATTGGTCTCAGTGAGACCTTTTTTGTATGACGTCTGCATCACTTGGGGAGTTAACAATGACTCCTAGCTTGCAGTCACCAGCAAACTTGGTCAGCCAGAGTCCTTCTGTGTTGGCCTGGACTTCTGAGAAGTAGGTGCCAAACAGAAAAGGGCCCAGGACCGAGACCTGTGGGAATCCACTCATGACTGGTCGACAATCTAACTTGGAATCTCCTACTTTCACTCTCTTGGTCCTGTCTGTGAGCCAGTTTGCAACCCACCTAGTGATATAAGGATTGATGCCTAGTTTGGTGAGTTTATCAATGATACCTGAGTGGGGAATGGTATCAAAGGCCTTAGCCTGGTCAAGGTAGACTGTATGCACTGCCTTACCCTCATCCACAGCCTTGGTGGCTGGCTAAAAAAAGTCAACTAGTTTCATTAAGCAGAATCTCCCTTTGACAAAGCCAAACTGTGAGGGGTCAAGAGTTTGGAGATTGAATATGTATTTGTTAAACAGGTCCGTGATGAGCTCCATAGCTTTACATACCAGACTCATCAGGTTAATGGGAAATAGTTCCTAGGGTCTCTAGTCACTCCCCCTTTATGGAGAGGGATGACTGTAGCAGTGTGCTATTCATTATGGACAAAGCCTGAGGTAAGGCTGTGATTGAACAGGACACACAGGTGTGGTGCAAGTTCATTTTATAGTTAATGCAGAACACAGCCAGGGATATTATCAGGTCCTATGGATGCTGTATTCTTGGTTTTGGACAATGCAGCTTTTACCTATGCTGCAGACATGTTGGATACCTGGGTTTCTTCTGATATTGTGATAGGGCTTTTGGGGTGAGAGGGGTAAAGTTGGCGCTGAATCTGTCAGTCAGTATGTTGGTTATATCTGTTGGCTCAGTATAGAAGGTACCATTGTACAATAACTCAGAGCAAATCTGGGTATTGCCTTGGAGGTTCTTGGAATAGCTATAGAAGGCTTTGTGGTTGTTTTAGGCGTCAGCCACAATTATGCATTCATAGCTGGCTTTAGAGGATTTGATAAGGGATCTCAAATTTTTGCTGAGGCTGATAAGGGAGCTTTTCCAGTCTTGTGAATTCACTTTTTTCTGCAACAGTTTCTTCTTCCTGTTGTAGAGTTTATTGATGGCTGGGTATCACCAGATTGGCTTCCTTTTTTTTGGAGGAGACTGTCTTGGTTCTATTTGGTATGGCAAGTTCTATGCATTTGTGTACATGCTCATACAGTGCATTGGTGTATGATCCAGCAGTCATGCAGCTATTTTCCATTGGCATGGGTGCCAAGAAGTTAGCCACCTCTGTTTTTAGGAGCCCAAAGTCAGCTTTGGAGAAGTTTTTCAGGGTGGTCACTTTTGCGGTGGTGTAGGTGAGATGGAGATTTCCATGGTGATCAGTTTATGGTTGGATCTAACCAGGGAGGAATTGACTATAGGTGTGGAGCAATGGTCTCCCATGTTGCTTATAGTCAGGTCAAGGATGTTGATTCCTCTAACGAGGGTAAGAAAGAGCTGGTCCAGGGTGTTGGAACTGATGAATTCCAGGAAGCATTGGGCCAGTGCACTGGAACTGATGAATTCCAGGAAACATTGGGCCAGTGCATTGATACTTGAATACTTTTCCAAGTTGATGGAAGAGTACTTGAAGTCACCCAGTAAGAGAATAGTGGGCTGTACCTTGATAGATTCCAGGGTGCACAGGAACATGGAGTGAGAGTCTAGGGACATGGTTGGGGTTCTGTAGCAGGCTATGACCTGCATTGCCATCTTACCCAGTGTTAGTTGTACCTGGAGTATCTCGGATGCATTATGCTGGGCCACCAGTCTAGAGGTTTGCATATCCTTTATGAATATGGAGACACCGCCACCTTTAGAGCTAGCGGCCATATTCTGGGGCCAAAAGGTACGGAATGAGTTGTAGCCTGGAAAGACAAGGATGCTTTCTGCCTCTTTAAACCAGGTCTCCATTACAGCACAAATGTCAACATTCTCCATTTTGAGGAGAGCTTTGAGCAAGTGCATCTTGAGATTTAGACTTCTAGCACTGAGCAGCATGACTCTCAGATTGCATTTGTTTGTAGCTGTTATGGTGGAAATTTGGTCTTTGGAATACTGCCTAAAAAAGGCACTATAGGGGTAGCAAGAGCATTAGCCAGTAGCAGGAATCCCAGGCATGACAGATGCAAGCTGTCTCTGACAAAGCATTGAGGTCTGTCAATCATGTCATTCCAGGCAGACAGACACTGGATCCCCTTAGAATGACACCAAACACTTAGCCCAATTGTTAAAGTCAATCATTTTCTGCTTGTACTGTGGTATAATTCTGGGTGATGGTAGGATACTGCTCAGGGCTAGGGTCATACCTGCCTGGGCCACATAAGCCAATAGTTTTATCATATCTCTTTTCATGTAGTCCAGGGAGGTAGATCTCAGGTCATTCACACCCACATGGACAATGACTGAGTCATTCTTGTACTTGTTGTGGAGTTACCTGAGTGCATGTGTTATGTGGTGGATCCTGGCACCCGATAGACAACTGACTGTCACCTTCACCTTACTCAGTCTAGTGAGTGGGACATCAGTGTGCCTTACTATTGAGTCTCCTATGATTAGTGCATTGAGCAAAATGTTTTGCCTTGAGGGCTTAGGTTGAGGGGCACACTATGGTGGTGAGTGTTGTGGTGGTCAAGTGCCTTTCTGTCTTGGAGGTCTCTGTTGTTTGGGTAAATTTTTATTGACAGCCTCCATGAAGGTGGGTGTATGGTTTGTGTTTCTATGTATGAGTTGTGATGGTTGGTGTTTTGGAGGGCTATGTATTCCATGTACTGTGTTGCAAGTGTTGACCTTCTCCTCTTGACCAGCTAGTCCAGTCTTGGCTGGAAAGTGTACAGCTTCCAATTTGGTGATATAAATGCATCTCTCACATGTATGAGTGTTAGGAGGTAAGAGTAGAGGGTTGTCTGTGTACATGAGACAGATGCTACACTGTCTCAGAATGCCCAAGTGCACCAGGTTAGCAGGAGAAAGTACAGGAAATTGTCCTACAATCATGCCAGGAGGGGTGATCATAACTAATAAGTACTGGTGCTGTTACTGTGTAGGAACAACTAGTGCTGATACCACCTAAGTGTGCTACAATAAATGCTGCAAAAGCCTGTTGATGTGCAAGGGGATTAAGTTAACTGAATGCAGTAAACAAAAGAACAAGCAAGATCTAAGGGAAAAACTGAAGAGCAGACTTCCTGGCACCGGTAATAGTTTACCTCAGCTCAGCGGCGCTACACAGAGCTTAAACAACCACAAAGCCAGGCAAATGCAGGCTTTTAAACCAGAAGGTTGAAAGGGATGGAAAAACTGACCAAACAGCCAATAAACTACAATTTCTGTACCAGAAACCACTCCTCTTGTTGTAGATAGGCTACCTAGTGCTTACTACTCCCACTGATAAGCTAGAAGGCTTCCCCTCAATAAGGAAAGGCCTGAAGGGACTCAGAAACTTAAAAACAGTCCTAGATACAGCAAATCTGTATCTGGACTAGACTAGTTACAAGAAAGGTGAGAAACAAGCTTAGAATGTTTTTTTTTTTTTTAAAGAAAAGCAGCTAAAAAGCCATAAAAACAATTCAAATGCAGTGCAAGCTAGCACACTTGAGTGTGTAACAATATTAAAGCAAATACAGGTTAAATAAATGCAATTAAGTTGGAAAAGACTAAAAACAAGTGCAAAAAGCAATAAATTATGTACAAATCAAAATGGAGGCCCTTATAGAGTATCTCTTTCCCCTTCCTGTTGCTCTTGTAGTCTGCAGGATACCTACTCTAGATCCACGGAGCTTAAACAAGTGCAAACCCAAGCAATCATGGGCTTTTAAACCAGATACTTAAAAGGGATGGGAAAAACTACCCAAACGGCCAATAAACTACAATTTCTGGGCCAGAAACCACTCCTCTTGTGGTAGATAGGTTACCTAGTGCTTACAACTCCCACTGATAAGCTAGAAGGCTTCCCTCCAACACAGAAATGCATAGGGGGGAATCAGAAACTTGCAAACAATCCTGGATACAGCAAATCTGTATCTGGATTAGACTAGTTACAGTAAAGGTGGGAAACACTACAGCGTGAGCTATACCCCTGATGACATGTTCAAAAACAGCCATAATCACATTTTTGAAATACATGGAAGGCATGTTCAATAAGTTTAACTTCAAGGTAAAAAATATTCGGAAAGGTTGCAGCCTATGCTAGACTGGCAGAGAAGACAAGGCACTCTTGTCCACAATAATGAATGAAGCACTTGTACATTCTTGCTGGACAAAACTACAACTTCTTCTGTAGCTGCTTCTCTCCTTCTTTTACCTACCTCAAAGCAGAACTTCAATTCCTGCAGTAGTGAGGATTCACATATTACACCAGTTTATGTTTAAACTTCCTGGTCTTGCTGCTCCACGTGACTCTCCTACAGTTGGATGGCTTCTTTGTGGATGATGCATTTGATTTATGTCTCAAACATGACATCCTGAGACTTAGCAGAAAGCCTGGGAATATTTAAAGATAAAATGGAATAGTATACAGGCAAATCGTACTAGCAGAAAAGGGGACTAAGTGCCCCAGTGCCACAGCTCCACAGCATAAATCTACCACTGAACTGAGATATACAGGACTTGTGCTTGCTAATATTTAACTGAAGGTTGGGACATTGCTGTGTGGTTTGATTTAGTGAGATATGTGTATTTATAGCTCATTCACAGTGCTCAATCCCTCATTGCACAGCAACAGTAGAGTCATAACCACAACAACCAACAGACTTATTTTATGGCTGCTAGCAGTTAACGGTCATGCAGCAGACTGTTGTTTATAGAAAAAAAAGGTACTTTACTTCTTCTTCTTTTTTATTGATATCTTGTCTGCTAGGTACGGGGTACACAGTTGTACCCTTGAGTACAGCTGCTGCTGGCACTTGTGGATGCATGCTCAAGGAACTTTTTCTAGTGGTGACTGGAGAAATTGAATATGGTGTACCTCTTACATTAAATAAGTAGGACTTGTCATGCTATCTTACATCCCTTGTGAAAGTTTAAAACAAACCGACATTGACAATCACTGCATGCCTACTTTTACAAGTTGTTAGGGAGCACAAATACCCTATTCCTCTGCACAGATGATGGTCATGCTGTTAGTCTGCTCAACCATCACCCATTACAAGTGAAAGCATCATACAGCAGTCATTAAGGGAGAATGAGTGGGTCAGTATGGACAATAGGGGGGAAGGATAGATGGTCAGTCAAGGACTGAAACAAAATAAAAATTAAAGAGATATACAGACGTTGGCACTTTGCTCCATGAAGTGTCATTTTGGATCTGAACATGGCTCAAGGTGACATAGCTACAATTTTTTTATAATCTTTCCCACTGATCTCACTAACAAATGAGTCCCTCATATCATGTACTTTTTTAAGGCCCAAAATGACATCACAATTGTATGTAGTATTTTACAATAAAGAGACATAGAACAAATCAGGGAATCATTCATGACCATTGAGTCAGCTTTAGAGCATGGTTATTTTTCCCTATAAATCCAGTCTTGAAAGCTGAATATTTCAACCATGAGACCCAGAGTACACATACCATGAAATCCTCAATGAAAAGAATCACAATTTCCTTATCTTAAAATATGCAAAACTTTTATAATATGAAAAAAAACTAAAATCATCACTTTAAACATGGAAGAAAGACTTGAACATCTTATAAATATATCATAAGACTTACCTATTTGTATACAAATAATGCCAAGGAAAACAAATGTTGCAAAATACACGTTAGCAACTGAATAAAGACTAGACTGTTATAACAAAAGAAATGCTTTCACTTGGGAATGAAGAAATGTGATTGCTAGGCAGCAGACAACTGCGCATACTAAATAATTCCACAGCTTGTTGGAAAAAACGTACTGTAAAATTATTTTAATTGCCCAGTAGAAATAACACCAAGTGTGTGTGTGTGTGTGGGGTGGGCATCCTGGCCGGAGTCTGAACCTTGAGACTTCACCATCATAACCAAAGCATGACAGCTGGATGCAAACCTCAGCATAATTCCTAGTCCTCCAAAATATTGTGCTTACATTGTGACCTGATAGAGTGAACTGTTTATTAAACAGAATGTCCATGTTAGTCATAACAGGGCATGACATGAATACCAGGATGACGTTTAAAGGAAAAACAAATCTTCTAAATGGTTCTGATTATATGATTGTTGCATCACATTCCTCACTAAAATATCAGCACAGTTTTTTTTGCCAAAATATATTATTTTAGAATAAAAAAAAAACAACCGACCACAGCCCTATTCACTGCTGGACAGAAAAGCCTTGAATGGGATCTCTCCTGTTTGGCATCAGCTTTTCTGAAGTAAAAGCCAACACCAAAGGACTCTGGCATACTAAGTTTGTGGATGACACCAAGCTAGAAGCAGTCATTGAACCCCCACATAACTTACCCATCCTGTAAGAAGGTTTGTCTGAAATAAATAACTGGTGCCAAAATAATGAACTGAAATTAAATGCTGAAATACGCATTTTGTATCTTTTGGAAAGTGATCTACCCCAGGAAAATACCACTGTGACAATACACCTCAAAGAGTTGACCCAGTTGTTTGAGATTTGGGAACTGATATAAACAGTGACCTAGCTTTTGACCAACATATACCCATTGTTGTGAGAAAGGCCTTCTGTATTGCCCAACAAAAGGACTGTGTCTAGATCTAGGGTTGTCATTGCCCCCATACTCAGACCTCATTAGGCCAGACATTGAATATTATGTTCCCTTTGGCATGTATCTGTCCAGACACATACAACAACTGGAACACTTACAGAGAAACCTTACTAAAAGGATACAAGGCATAAACAACATGTCCTACATGGATCAACTTCAAAGCCCTGTCACTATACTCGATATCTTTTAGACTGTTAAGTAGTGACCTATGTCTGGCATATAAGACATCCTCTGACCCAATACTGGTGGATTTACTACACATCAGCTAGTCAAATGGCATCAGAAATACCCTGTTAAGGGTTCTAAATCTCTTCTGTGACATCAACAGAATGGTTTGGAAGGACAGGTGTATCTCGTAGAGGATGCCATTTCTCTGGAACAAACTCCACATCCTCATAAAACAAAGTTCATCCCTGTCCATATCCAAGTGTAACTTGGATCTATTGATGGGAATAAGAAAATTTGCCTCAAGATTGCCCTCTGTACTACTTATGGACAAAGACAGCTCTTAAATGCTTTATCCCATGCATGGGTCCCCTCAAATTATCTATGGTGAGATCGCAGTTATTCAAAGTAGTGGTTATATATAATTATTGACCATCAGATGGGAAAGGTCAGTATCTAACAAAATGGGATAGGTACATTTGAGCACAAAAAGAGAAACTGGATATGCTTAAAATGTCCCACAAGGGCAGCTTGTCTAGTATTTACCTATGAACATATGACTGATCTCATATCAAAACACTAGTTCGGGAGGCAAAGGAATGGAATTCTTCCAGTAATTCAAATTATAAGTTTGTCATTAAATTAATTAAATCCATCCATCCATTCATCCATCCAATTATGCATCCACATCTCCTTTTCCCATTTTTACAGAAGGTAACAGTGTATCACATCAATAGTGGCAATCAACTAGAGCCTAAAGGAAAAACAAATCTTCTAAATGATTCTGATTATATGATTGTTGCATCACATTCCTCACTCACATCACTGGGTGGCTAGCCGTATTATAGTTGTTCTTCCATACAACTGACACACACACACACACACACACACACACACACACACACACACACACACACACACACACACACACATACACACACACACACACACTCACAAACACACCCACCTATGGCTAATTTAATATGTCCAATCTAACTACTGCATGTCTTTCGAATGAAATTGCAACACCTGGAGAAAACACATGCAAACACAGGTTTGGCATGCAGACTCTGCACAAAAGTAACCCCAGCAGAGAACTGAACCAGAGAACCTCTTGTTATAGGTAATGATGCTACCTGCTGAGCCACTGTGCTACTTCTCAATTAAGGGAAAAAAAAAATAATTTAATTTGAATGCAATGTGTGTGTGTGTGTGTGTGTGTGTGTGTGTGTGTGTGTGTGTGTGTGTGTGTGTGTGTGTGTGTGTGTGTGTGTGTGTGTGTATGTGTCTGAGTCTATGTATCAATCTGTCTATCTATCTATCTATCTATCTATCTATCTATCTATCTATCTATCTATCTATCTGTCTGTCATAGGTTCATAGGTAGGTACTAGGCTTTCGGACCAAGGGCCTATGTAAGCCTAGCCAACAAGGTTCCCTGGCTTACGCCACCCAAGAAAGTTATTTTCCTGTGCCACTATTGAGCAGAGACACAGAAGTGATCCCCGGGATGTATTTCCTATTTCCCATCCACTCATCAAGATTTTTCTTGAAGAGAGCTAATGAAGAACTTTGCTTGACATAGATGGGTAGCCTGTTCCAGAGTATGGGAAGTCTCTGGGACATGAATCTATCCCTCCAGCATGTCCTGTTTATTGTGGTGACAAAGTTTAGGTCCCTAGAGCATGTAGCTCAGAGGAATCGGGATTTCTTTAGGTGTAGCATGTCCAACAACTCTGAGTTTGACAAAGCTTTACATGTTAGGCAGAGATCACCTCGGAGTAGGTGATAAGGTATGGAGTAAAGCTGGAGTTTTTTGAGGCGGTCAGTGTAGGGCATTTGTTTGAGGCCAGTAATCTTTGTGAGGTACTTCTGTGGCCTTTCCAGATGCTGAAGATGTCTTGTGAGGTACATTCCAAAAGGGACATTGTACTCTATAACAGGTCTAATGAGTGTCGAGTAGTGGGGAACAATGACCTCTTTTTTCCTGGATGAGAACCCTTTTATGATGAAGTGTGCTACGTAGAAGGACTTCCTGACTACTGTGGTGATGTGACTATCAAAGGAGAGACTACTGTCCACCTGGGTCCCAAGGTCTCTTATCACACATTCGGTGTTAAGTAGATTGCTGCCTATGTGGTAGTTCATGGTACAGAGTTTTCACCAAAGGGGATGACATGGCACTTTTTGGCATTGAGCTTGAGGCCATGGCTCTGACACCAGGCATATGTCTCAGCGAGGCCCTTCTGTAGGATGTCCACATCATTTGGGGACTTGACTATAGCTCCTAGTTTGCAGTCATCTGTGAACTTCGTTAGCCAGAGGCCTTCTGTGTTAGCCTGTATTTCAGCAAAGTCAATACCAAACAGGACAGGTCCCAGGACGGAACCCTGTGGTACTCCACTTGTCACTGCTTTGAGGTCAGATTTGGAGTCTGCAACTTTTAGTGTCGATTCTGTCAGTGAGCCAGTTGGCAAACCATCTTGTGACATAGGGATTTATACCTAGTTTAGTAAGTTTAGCTATAATTCCAGAATGGGGGATGGTGTCAATAGCCTTGGCAAGGTCAGGATAGGCTGTGTGAACCACCATATCCTCATCTATGGCTTTGGTGACTGCCTCAAAGAAGTCGATCAGGTTTAGGAGGCATGATCTGCCTTTCACAAACCCGAACTGGGTGAGATCCAGAGTTTTGAGGTTACCAATGTCTTTGTTTATGAGTTCCATGATGATATGTTCCATGGCCTTGCAGACCAGGCTCGTCAGGCTATTAGGTCGATAGTTCCCGGGATCAGTGGTGGCTCTCCTTTTGTGGAGTGGGATAACTGTTGCTGTGCATCATTCAGTGGGCACAAAGCCTGATGCAAAGCTATTATTGAACATGGTTCTTAAGTGGGGAGCCAGTTTGTTCTGAAGTTCGTGTAAAACGCAGCCTGGGATGTTGTCTGGTCCCATGGATGCTGTGTTATTGGCTTTAGAGTGCAGCTTTTACCTGCATAGTTGTGATTACAGGGACTCTGCATTCTTCCTGTATAGATATGGGCCCTTTAGGGGGTGAGTGGGGGTAAAGTTAGCACTGAACCTATTTGCCAGGATGTTGGCAATATCAGTTGGTTCTGTAGTTTTCGTGCCTTTATGCTGTAACAGAGCAGATGTGGGTGTTGCCATTGAGATTCTTGACATAGCTATAGAATGCTTTGTGGTTATCCTTAGAATTAGTGGTGATTTTGTTTTCGTAGCTAGCTTTGGAGGATCTTATAAGGGATCTCAGCTTCTTACTGAGGCTGACCAGGAGCTCCTCCACTCATGGGATTTTACTATCTTTTGCAACAGTTTCTTCCTTCTGTTGTACAGTTTGTTTAAGGCAGGGGACCACCAGATTGGCTTCCTTTTTTGAAGGATAGCATCTTGGTTCTGTTTGGGATAGCACAATCCATGCGCTCATGTAAGTGCTTATAGAGTTCATTTGTGTAGGATTCAGCAGTTGTAACTGTATTGTCCATCTGCATGGGTGTCATGAAGTTCACCACTTCTGTCTTAAGAGGCATGAAGTTGGCTTTGGAGAACTTTTTTACCGTGGTTTCCTTAATGGTGGGTGGGGGTGAAATGTGGATATCAAGGGTGATTAGCTTATGGTTGGATCAGACTAACAAAGAGTTGACTTCAGGTGTGGAACACCGGTCACTCATGTTGGTAATGTCTTGGTCTAGGATACTGTTGCCCCTGGTGGGGGTGTGGATAAGTTGATCCAGGGCATTGAAGTTTATGAATTCCAGAAAGGGTTGAGCTAAGGAGTTAGTACACGAGTAGTTTTCCCAGATAATGGTGGGGTAGTTGAAGTCGCCCATTATTAGGGCGTTTGGTTGAACACTAATATTTTCCAATACATCAAGAAAAGAGGAGTGGCAATCCTGGGGCATAGTGGGGGATCTGTAGCAAGCTACAATTTGGATTGCAGTTTTGCCCAGAGTTAGTTGCACTTGGATAACCTTGGATGCATTATGCTGAGCAACTAGCCTGGAGGTGTGGATATCCTTAATGAATATGGACACACCTCCACCTTTGGTGTTTCAGTCCATGTTACATGGCTAAAATGTGTGGTATGAGTTATAGCCTGGTAGTGCAGTATAGTATCTGTATATCTATCTGTCTATCCATCTGTATACATGTGCACACACACATGTAAATGGGATTACTGCCATTGGTCGATTTGAGGTTTAGTCAACTTCTGTTTTGTCATCACAGTTTGGTCGAAAAAACAGATGGTTGATGGTTGCAAGACTGAACATTCCCCAGCCTGAGGAATTTGTGTTTCTCTGGGGATTGTGTGATCTTGGAGTTAGTGTATATAATTGGCAGGTGGATGTGAGGGCACAACACTCCCCATGGGGATAAACAAGACAATGTCCCCATGAAAAAAAAAAGGTTTATATTTTGCATGGTCTGAGTTTCATCCTTGGAGCATAAGCAGAAGCATGCTAATGTTAACATTCTCACTGATGTTGTCAAATACACATTGACTGAACCTGGATCACTAGATCCATATCTATATGAATATATATATGTATATATATATATATATATATATATATATATATATATATATATATATATATATATATATATATACACACACACACACACACACACACACACACACACACACACACACACACACATATATATATATATATATATATATATATATATATATATATATATATATATATATATATATATATATTATTCACTGTTGTCTAATTCCTGGGATTTAAATGCCTATCATGGCATACTTTAGCCTAGTAACACACAAAGGAGATTCATGATGAATCTCAACATATTCCCCGGGATTCTGCAAGCTCTGCACAGAGTGGAGGAATAGTGCAAGAGCTGCTGCACACAATATGGCCGACGCGCGATCCAGGAATGAGCTCCCAGGACATGCATTTGTGCTCCTACACTATTCCTGCATGGACACAGCTTCTGTATGCTAATTACCCTATTTTCTGGTGAAAACTATGCAAATGAGGTGAATTATCGATCCAGGAAGCAGGCAGGCACCTGTGCAGGAATAGCGTAACCTGCAAAAATACATTTCTGCAAATTACAAAATGGAGGCATGACAGCTCTAAAGAAAGCATGTATTCAATGTAGTAGGCATGCCAATGGTCAAATATATGGCCATTGTCATGGGAAATAGTTGCAAAATTATAAAAAATAACTTTTATTTTTTTTGCCCGATTTTGGACGTTTGAGCGTAAGCCTGCTGTGCGCAACAGGATTGGCCTGAAAATAAGGAAAAAAGTTGGAAATAAGCTTTTAAACCAAAATCAGCATTCTGCCATAATAGTCAATGGCATGCATAAGACAACAATACCATGGAATAGTCAGAAAAGCAAATATCTTCCACTACTAAAGGTAATGCAGGCAAAAAAAAAAAGCTTAAAAAATCCAAGCAGCACCACCATGGCTGTAGTTTTGCTGTTCCACTATGTGAAAGAAAGGAACACTGTTCAGGTAATGCCACCAAAAAAAAAGCAAACTCTCTTAGAAATGATAAAAAGAAGTCTCTCTGTGTAAAATGTAGACAGGAGCTCTATTCGATGAAACAAAATGTGTCATGTATACTGTAAGCTTATTGGAGCTCTGTGGCCTGTATTTGCCCTTAGCTAAGCACAGCTAAGGGGCGGGGTGTGTCTGAGGCTGCCTAGCAGTGTTTACATTGCCTAAACAGGTTTTAAACAAAACAAACAAAAAAAAAAACAGGAAATATCAGCTATGTTCACATCTGAGGACTGGGTATGTGAGGCTCGCCTCGAGGCTTAAACGGGAAGGCAATGGGAAAGGAAAACAGCAGTAGGAAGGCAATCAAGGAGAACTAGCATAGCTGTCAGGTGAAATGTATCAGAATCAGCCAATTACACAGGCAGCAGCCCAGCCCAGCACAATACTATAAACTATGCAAACAGCTTTCACTCTGTTTTTTCCCACAAACTCTACACCACCGGTGTATACAGACAGGAACAATTTACTTGACAAAACTAACAAAATGATAGGGGCTGCTATTGCTCTCATACATCAATATGTGGAAGAGGCTGAGGGTGGTGAGGATGTAAATGCTGACGAACTAAAAAAGCACAAAACAATAAACTAGTAAATCCAAAGAGCAGAATGAAGAGGCACACTCAAAGTTAATTGTGAAGCACTTTTCGTTTATGTCACAAACATAAACTTCATCAGACATTTTGAAACACAGTTAATACATTTAAATACACAAGACTACCCAATCAGAGTAGATTTAGTCACAACTCTTAATTTAAAAAAACAGTATGTTAAAACAATAAATAAAACAATCAACACCTCCTTCTAAACTGAATGTATAATATTATAAGCTTTATGTAAAACATAAACCTATCTTATTTGCATGAATGCAAGTATAAAAAGTGTGTATGTATTTGCTCAAAAAGTTTTAACGTTTTAAACTTCTCAATTTTAAAATACTACTAATGACACATCCTTCATTTAAACCTGGCAAGTTATAGGCATTAAGCCTAATTTGCCAGCCTAACTCCAACTCTTCAAGTTTCAGAGCGTCAGGATCACCCCTAACATCTCTTTGGACTTGGTCTATGGCTAAAAACTTGAATCTGTGATTAGAAAATTGAGCCACATGTTTAGCTAGTGCATTTACCATTTTACCTTTCCTAATTGCATATAGATGTTCATATACACAATTACGGAGTTTCCTCTCAGTTTTGCCTACGTAGAATGCAGGACAAATTTGGCATAATGCAAGATAAACAACAAAACTAGAGTTACAATTGTTCCTCCATCTCAGTGTAAAATGTAAATCATTAACACTAAACCTGTTAGATTCTAACATATACGAGCAATAGTTACAAGTTTGGCACTTATACATGCCAGGAGTCTTCACTGTTGTGTTCTTAGATTCACAGTAGTCTTTAAGATTCCTACCTCTCCTGTATATTACTATGGGAGTACCACCTACACTACTTAAAACTTGCTGATCACTTCTAAAAAGTACCCAGTTTTTCAACAGAATCTTAACACACCTAGCACTGTCTAAGTTGTAAGTAGTTATAAAAGACGTGGGTAGTTCATTCACTGCTTGGTCTTGTGTACAACCAGGTGTTAAATTAGATGGTAAGTCAGATAAGTCACCTGTAGTGTTGAGTGTAACCACATTTCTATTCAAAAGTGGGGTGTAAAATAAGGACTGACGTTTCAACGACACTTCATCAATGATTTCATTAACTAAAAGTTCAGGGTACCCTCGTGCTAGGAACATACTTTTCATGTATTCACATTCATTAATAAATTCACTGTCAACTGTAATTATCCGAGCTGCTCGGACCAATTGGCCCTTAACAATAGCTCATTTTGATGTGGGTGGCAGCTAGAGTAATGAAGCATAGAATTACAATAAGTACTTTTCCTGTGAATTTTAGCTGTGTACATACCAGAAGTGTCATCCTTAGATAATAAAATATCTAGGTACACTATCGAATTACAGTCAAATAAGTGTGTAAATTTTAAGAAGTGAGTAGATGAATTAAAATAATCAACCAAACTGTCACCAATTACGGCATCACCGTCAAGTAAAATGAAGATGTCGTCAAGGAAGCGTGTAAAATACAATATTGTCGTTAAAGACACAATTTTGCATGACAGAAAGATGTTCCCAATAGGCCATAACCATGTTGGCCCCACAAGGGGACCCCATGGCTATACCTATTTTTTGAAGGAAAAGTTCCCCTTCAAACATGAAAAAATTGTTGGCAAGGATGGTACTTAAAAGTTCCTCAACTAGCAAGCATTCATCAGGGGGGCAACCCTGCAGTTTGAGAACCTCATTGCTCCACTCAACGAACCAGAGGAAAAGACACAAGTAGTGGATGAGTGTGTGCCTTTTCGTGTATATTGTACTAATAACACCTTTGACAATAGTACAACTGTGGGACTGCCTGAATGTTGTAATTTGTCCGATACTGTCGATTCCAACGTCAACTCTTTTATTGATGTGGATATCCCTGACAATTTTGTTAATGAGTTTTCCAGGGAAAGTTTACCTTCTATTTTATACAGTAGTAGTGGTGATTTTACAGTGTACAATTTCTCTAAAGTGGAAGTTTCCACTGACCTAGTAGCTTTATTGTCTAAGGGTCAGACTTATGTTCCATCTCATAGAATGAACCTAGTCGATACTATTATAGATCTAAAACTATATACTAGGAAACTTAATTTAAATTTGTTGATGGGTGAACCTGGTGGTAATATAATGGATGAATTTAGAATTCCTAGTACATTTAATCCACCTTTAAATCCTACCATTAAAACATTTGAACAGTTCTGTGAGTTGGATATTCGCAATCTAGCTATGAATAAAAATGTTGGGTTTTACAACACCAACAAAGATTTTTTAGTGGAAAAGGACTGTTTGAATTTTATAAAAATGAATGAAATCAGAATTTGTAAGCCTGATAAAGGGGGTGGTGTGGTCATCTTTGATAACACAGATTATTCACATAGAATGAATAATGTGTTAAACTCTGCCTCATACACCACTAGTTCTATTTCAGAACTTAACAGTGCATACAGTTTAATTAGGAACGTTATTGAAGATCTTTACTTAGAAGGTAGAATCACCCAAGCTGTGTATAACTTTATGTCTATTTCCTACCCAAGAGTTCCTTGCTTATTTGGTATACCTAAAATCCATAAAAATGTGGCAAACCCTCCAATGCGCCCCTTGGTGGACAGCAGAGGTTCTTTATCATATGCATGTGCCAAGGTTGTAGATTTTATTCTACAAAAATACCTGGTCAACTTTAAACAAATATGCAAGGACTCTTGGACATTTTTGAGAAGTATCAATGAGATAGACTACAATTCTGGTTATAATTTCTTGACGATAGATGTCAAGGATTTATATACGTGTATCCCTCACAACACAGCAGTTGAGTGGAGCAATGAGGTTCTCAAACTGCAGGGTTGCCCCCCTGATGAATGCTTGCTAGTTGAGGAACTTTTAAGTACCATCCTTGCCAACAATTTTTTCATGTTTGAAGGGGAACTTTTCCTTCAAAAAATAGGTATAGCCATGGGGTCCCCTTGGGGCCAGCTGCTTAACATGGTTATGGCCTATTGGGAACATCTTTATGTCATGCAAAATTGTGTCTTTAAAGACAATATTGTATTTTACACACGTTTCCTTGACGACATCTTCATTTTACTTGACGGTGATGCCGTAATTGGTGACAGTTTGGTTGATTATTTTAATTCATCTACTCACTTCTTAAAATTTACACACTTATTTGACTGTAATTCGATAGTGTACCTAGATATTTTATTATCTAAGGATGACACTTCTGGTATGTACACAGCTAAAATTCACAGGAAAAGTACTTATTGTAATTCTGTGCTTCATTACTCTAGCTGCCACCCACGCCATCAAAAACGAGCTATTGTTAAGGGCCAATTGGTCCGAGCAGCTCGGATAATTACAGTTGACAGTGAATTTATTAATGAATGTGAATACATGAAAAGTATGTTCCCAGTACCTAGGGTACCCTGAACTTTTAGTTAATGAAATCATTGATGAAGTGTCGTTGAAACGTCAGTCCTTATTTTACACCCCACTTTTGAATAGAAATGTGGTTACACTCAACACTACAGGTGACTTATCTGACTTACCATCTAATTTAACACCTGGTTGTACACAAGACCAAGCAGTGAATGAACTACCCACGTCTTTTATAACTACTTACAACTTAGACAGTGCTAGGTGTGTTAAGATTCTGTTGAAAACTGGGTACTTTTTAGAAGTGATCAGCAAGTTTTAAGTAGTGTAGGTGGTACTCCCATAGTAATATACAGGAGAGGTAGGAATCTTAAAGACTACTGTGAATCAAAGAACACAACAGTGAAGACTCCTGGCATGTATAAGTGCCAAACTTGTAACTATTGCTGTATGTTAGAATCTAACAGGTTTAGTGTTAATGATTTACATTTTACACTGAGATGGAGGAACAATTGTAACTCTAGTTTTGTTGTTTGTCTTGCATTATGCCAAATTTGTCCTGCATTCTACGTAGGCAAAACTGAGGAAACTCCCGAATCGTGTATATGAACATCTATATGCAATTAGGAAAGGTAAAATGGTAAATGCACTAGCTAAACATGTGGCTCAATTTTCTAATCACAGATTCAAGTTTTAGCCATAGACCAAGTCCAAAGAGATGTTAGGTGGTCCTGACGCTCTGAAACTTGAAGAGTTGAGTTAGGCTGGCAAATTAGGCTTAATGCCTATAACTTGCCAGGTTTAAATGAAGGATGTGTCATTAGTAGTATTTTAAAATTGAGAAGTTTAAAACGTTAAAACTTTTGAGCAAATACATACACACTTTTATACTTGCATTCATGCAAATAAGATAGGTTTATGTTTTACATAAAGCTTATAATATTATACATTCAGTTTAGAAGGAGGTGTTGATTGTTTTATTTATTGTTTTTTTAAATTAAGAGTTGTGACTAAATCTACTCTGATTGGGTAGTCTTGTGTATTTAAATGTATTAACTGTGTTTCAAAATGTCTGATGAAGTTCATGTTTGTGACATAAACGAAAAGCGCTTCACAATTAACTTTGAGTGTGCCTCTTCATTCTGCTCTTTGGATTTACTAGTAGGATGTAAATGCTGATGACCAACCCACAGCGAGGAGAAGGAGAAGAGTGTACAGACCCAGGGTAACCTAACAGGGGCTACATGAGCTGGAGATAGTGGAGTGCTATAAGGTGGACAGGGACATCTTACAGCAAATTGTTGAGCTGTGCCGGCCATGCCTCACACACAGAACCAACAGAGGGAAACCCATCCCAGTGGATACCAAGGTATGTGTAGGCTTAAGAATACTAGCCACAGGTACCTTCCAAAGGCCAACTGGGGATATCATGGGGATCTCACAGGCATCAGCATCCAGGGTACTCCACCATTTCCTGGATGCCATGTCAGCACATGCCGGTGAGCACATATATTTCTTCAACACCCATGAGGCATTGACCAGCAGTATGCATCTCTTCCACCAAATAGCAGAATACCCTGAGGTAGTGGATGTTATAGACTGCAGGCACATACATATCAGAATACTACCTGGTGAGCAGGGTAAGGTCTACATAAACCGCAAGGGCTTCCCCTCCATCAACTGCTAGGTTGTGTGCAATGCCCAGGGCATTATCATGAATGTGTGTGCTGGCAGCTCTGGAAGCTATCACATCTGGCATGTGACACAGCTGTATCAGAGATTTGACAGTGGGAACATCCCATATGGACATCTAGTGGGGGATGCTGGTTACGCACTGGAGCTGTGGCTTATGACACCCATCAGAAATGCACACACACCCGAACAAGAGCTCCATAATGAGGCACACTCACAAACCAGAATCATAATAGAGTGTGTGTTTGGGATGCTCAATTCACAGTTCCGGTGCCTGGACATATCCTGTGGAGCCTTACAGTACTCTCTAGCCACATGGAAACAAATTTTCATTGTATATACCATGCTACACAATAAAATCCTGTGGAAATTACTGCAGCAGGAACAGCACGGGGCAGGGCCACACATACCCCCCGCCTTTACCAAGGCCAGCACAGGCACTGAGTGACTCGGAGGAACAACCTGAGCCTCCCCTTGTAGGCAGAAGGTGGCATGCCCAGTATTGCCAGGCTTTGGCAAAGAGGAAACGCATAGCACATACACTGATATGGTAGGGACCCGGGGAATGACACCTCTCTTTGACTTGCACATACAGTAAAAGGGATGCCAAACATGACACTACCTGTGCTTTACCATGTATAGAGAGTATACTATGTGCATCTGACATAGTCAGCCCTCCAGCACCATCCTCAATACTGGCACAGCCACAAAGTAAGTCACTCTTCCTATCAATTGCTGAATGGAATAGTATGTTCTGCTAATTGTATCTATGGTATGGATGTGAGCATGCAAGAGAATCGGGTGGCTGAATGGGATGGCAGCAGATAGTGGACACCTATATGGGCAGCATGAAATCCGTATCATATACTGGTGTCAGCAAAGTAGGCAGTAGGCAGTACTAGACAAGGTGACAAATCCCACTTGCAGTACATGTGGTGGCCCAAATGTGTGTCTATAGGACACACACATACATGTCAGTGAGGTTTACATATCCAACAACAGCCTCAGCCAGCAGGACGGTGTAGATGACCATAAAGAAAGGCTGTGCTATGGCCTCCAATTAATGACAATGGAGAACAGCCCCCCTCCAGACCTACACAGGCAGACTACAACAGGTCTGGCAGTTGTATGTTACTTCTGAAGGGTAAGAAGTCTGAAACTGAAACATAGGTCAATAAAAACCTAAGTTCTGTACTCTATTGATATGCCTCTAGTCTGCATGATAGTCAGAATACAAAACAAAATGTAAGCCAACAGAGTATCTGAAATACCAGTACAGTCATAGTAAATGTTTACAGTTGTCAGGTGTGCCACCCCCCCCCCCCCACAATCCTATGTAGAAATGCAGTAACATGTATGTGTGGGTTTAATAACAGTGGAGCACAGATTACCTGAGCTGGCCCAATTTACAGGACAGATTGCTGCATGTATAAAATATGCACGGGTCTGTGTGTTAGGTTGTTGTGTGTTGTATATTGTGTGGAAGTGGTCGGCATGTAGGCATGGTGGGTTCTGTCTCAGTGGTCTATGGCCAGTACTGTTGATGACAAGGCCATGTTCTGACAACTGCAGAGCCAACCACAATACATCCCAGCAATAACCAATTCGGCAGTCATCCATACTCACTGTCCAGATTGTCTGTCACCATCTGAAAGATGAACGTGCTGTGAATGTGGACCCAGACATACACATAGTACACAGGTGGAAGTACCCTAGACAGAGTACATAAAATTTAACTGCAATTGCACACACCTTTGGAACTGTACAAACAGGTTAGCAGCACATTAGTTGTCTGTGTAGTATGGAATACTGTTGTAGTCTGGCCAATCACTGACAGACCACAAAAGGCACAGTTATGAAGTAAAGAGAGACTGTCTATGTCCCCGTACAAAGCAGCATAAGGGGAATGTCCCAGGTGTATCTGTGAGTCAGCTGCAAGAAGCTTCCATATCACACATGCACTCAGCTCACCCCGCCATCAGCCACAGGTTTATCTCAGCTGTTGGGAATGAGTACAGTATGACCCCCACATCTATATGGTAATACCCACAGAATGCTGCATGCTGAAGAGGTGCACCATGCAGATGTGTCCCTAGCTGTAAGCAGTACACTGCCAGCATCCAGAACAATTGATTAATATGGAAAAGAACTATTGCTTTTAATACCTCGCACACTTACCCTGTCACCTCAGGGCAATTCAGTGGCTCACAGCCTGGGACTGTAGGAGTGACAAAATGCACTGGCCTGCTAGAGATGGCCTGCATCACTACCAAATGCCCTACAGTCCTCTGTCAAAGGCCTGTGCCTCACCCGTACTGCCAGTGTATGTTATCTCATGGGTTCCCAACTAACAACATGACACAGTCCACAGAACACAAATGCAAGGCCATGCCGACAAATCCCAGTAGCATGCCCACCATGTCCTACTTCATGAACTGTGGACCAACCCCAAAATACCGCTGGAATGAAGGGACAACTACAGGGATACTTCTCAGATATCGTTCGCATAATGTTAGGAAGAGGCTAGAATAACAGAGTGGGATGTGTAGAAGCATGGACGCCATGGAATATGTGAAGTCTGAAACTCTGTGTGCCCATACTATCCCTGCCTACAAACCCAGTAATGGGTGGCTACAAACCTGCTTGCAAACGACATTGTGAAGGGGAACTGACCAGCTATATGAGCCCTGCCTCTGGGTAACCTGGGTGAATCTGTTACAGCTGAGAGGTATGGCTATTCTATTATGTCGATAGATGTACAAGCAGGGGATCCTCAGCCACTACAGTAGCAAGGTGCTGGACCATTTACACAAACCCATCAGCAAGTATCTGCAGCTACCCCTCCAGAATGGCAGGAGTGTGCAAGAATATGTAGGGTGCAGACCACGATACTGGACACAGCTTCATTCATCTTGTATTTCCCACGAAATAACTGTGAGCAAATAAGTATATCTGTCAGCAGCTGATGACATAATACATCACAGTGTAAAACAGTACATATGTCTGAATATCTCTGCTAATACCAACCATGTAACACAAGCAGCACATACACAATAGTTACAGTATCCTACTATATTTTACCCATTGTGACTCCATATTGTCAACCTATCTACAGATATCCTGCAGAAACAGGTTGCTAGCTGTAGGTGTAGAACACAAAGTCCTGGAATGGAGTACAACCTACCTGGAATGGATTCACACACTCAGTACAAAAGGTCATACTGGGAATGTTCCTACAGCCCATGTCTGACAACAGTGAACAATACATGTCTGTCAGTCACAGATGTCTGTGCACACACACCACATTGCACACCATTCATGCTTTGCACACACATTGGATAGGAATACTTGCACATATCCAAGGCCAACACACTATAATAGGTCAAACATACACACACACACAGATGTGGAGAAGAGAGAGACAGACAGTGACAGAGAGATTTCCATCATGAGGTCTGTCCCACACACCAAACATCCAATTGGCCAGTATCACATGATGTGCCAATATCAATCACTGTAGACATTTGCTTTTGGTAGCCCTCAGCCATATAGTGTCTGTGGTGCTAGTGATAACTGTGTAACATGATAGTACAAATCACTATTCATCTAGCATTTGTATACCCAGTCCTGTCAAATGCAAAGTTGTGTGTGACTGAGTGTTGTGTGTGTGTGCATTTCCAGAGGAATGGTTTATGGCCCATTCACACACACTGGACTTCCCATTGCCCATGTTGGCACTCATGCTGATATCAGTCACCTTGAAATAACCCTCTGGCCAAGTCTCAGCTCCATAAGCTCCATTGGGCTTGTGATAACTGTTTAATGCTATAAAGTAATATACTACTTAGGTAGGAGTTCTAATCCCAGACACGGCAACTGTGAATCACTGTGTGTGTGTGTGTGTGTGTGTGTGTGTGTGTGTGTGTGTGTGTGTGTGTGTGTGTGTGTGTGTGTGTAGAGATTAAAGATTTTGTGGCCATTCACAGTCACTATACCTCCCATTGCCCTATTTTAGCAAGCCTGCTGATGTCAGTCACCTTGAAATACCCCTTTGGAGAAGGGCCAGCCCTATAAGCTCCATGGCATGTGTGATAACTACATAATGCTATAGTGTAACATATTAGTTAAGTAGAAGTTCTAATCCTAGACATGGCAGCTGTGAAACTGTCTGTGTTTGTGTGAGAGAATGTGTGTTTCCTTGATAATACCTGATATTATGCACATTCACACTTACTACTCTCCCCTTACCCCTCCTTTACCACTGCTGCTGATGTTAGTCATCTTCAAAGATACCTGTAGAGAACTCTCCACCATGTAAGTTCCATGGCGTATGCCATAAATGTGGAACAATATAGTAACAGTAACTACACAGGTATGGGTTTGAATCTCATCTGTGGCAAGTGTTTGTGTGTGTACCTCAAAGATTTTGGCCCCATTTACACCTAGTACACATCTCACAGCCTGACTTTAGCAGTCCTGCAGATATCATCAACCTTAGAAGCACCTGTTGCCAACTGTAAACCATGTCAATTCAGTGCTGCATGTGGTAAATGCGTAACCATAATGGTCTATACAGATTGTTAGATAGAGGTTTGAACCTCACCCCTGGCAAATGTAAATGTGTGTTTAGGGTAAAATTATTTTTGGGATCTCTCACCCATTACATTACCCATTGCCAGTATTTGCAAGGGCTGGTGATGTTCCTCACCTTAGAAGTACCTTGGGACAACATCCATTCTAGAAGCTCCATGGCAAGTGCGATAAATGTGGTACACTTTAATAGCAAAACATAGCTAGGTTGGGGTTTGAATCTCAGTAATGGCAAGTGTGTGTGTGTGTGTGTGTGTGTGTGTGTGTGTGTGTGTGTGTGTGTGTGTGTGTGTCTGTCATCAGTATCCTGTGTGGAGGTTGCTGTGATTGTGTAATAACAGGATGCATTGTGGGGTGGGTTTTCCTAAATTATTATGTTGAGGACCTTATATATGTCACAATGTCCAGCTTACAAGGACAACAGATGTCAAACACTGGAGAGGCTGGTGTAGACAATCCATAGCCCTACATGTGACATTATGGATTGGTGAACAATATAGGCAACCCTTCTATTACTCAGAGAACACTCTCCACCCATGTCTCATACACAAACACACTTGGCTAGGCAACAGCCACTATATTTGTAGTTCTCAGCAAATTGCCTCACAGATAGTAATCACTGTGTGATTGCAGTGGACTACATGCCTGTTGACCACAAGAGTGCCACTGACATCAGAAAGTATTATGATGTGTTACATCTCCTGAGTGTGTGTTATCTAGCAAGTAAAAGGACATGGCACCCTGTTCCAAATCCTGCAGTAGGGAAAAATGCTTACAGTGGCCCTTTTGCTATGTTCCCCACTGGACGTCTGCTACAACTGTCAAGTCTGTAAATGTAACCCACAAAGGGAATACCATGCCTTATACACATGTCCTGTATGGACATATGCCACTAACTCCACTGAATACCTGTATCATGCTGTCAGTGTAGGTGCAAGCATGACCTCAGTTCCATAGCCAGATCTCACCAAATGTGGTCAGGAATGCTACATCAGAAGATAACAATCTGTCCACACAACATGCTCAAGAGACCTCAAGTACACTTCCACATGTCAAAGAACATGCGTGTGGGGCATGTGCACAACCCAGACAATGCACATGTTATGGAATATAGATCACATACATGGGAAGCACTGCACATCACTGGCCACCTGCAATGGTAACCCAGATGAGGAGATGGTGAATACAATACCCACATGTGGGGACCACTCCAGGGACTACAGCCCTGAGCCACACTGAAGACTATTGTCATGTGGCCTGATGTCGCATTATTCCCTTTGCCTAGCCTTGTACAGCCTTTAGGTCCATTCAGCTACTACACACCTATGAAGCAATAAACCTATGTATCTCAGTACTGGCAAGTGTGTGTGTGTGTGTGTGTGTGTGTGTGTGTGTGTGTGTGTGTGTGTGTGTGTGTGTGTGTGTGTGTGTGTGTGTGTGTGTGAGAGAGAGAGAGAGAGAGATTAATGATTTTGAAGCCATTCACACTCACTACACCTCCCATTGCCCTACTTTAGCATACCTGCTGATGTCATTCACCTTGAAATAACCCTTTAACCATGTTTCAGCCATAAAAGCTCTGTGGCGCTTGTGATAACTGCATAATACTGTAGTGTAGCAAGCAAGTTAGGTAGGAGTTCTAATCCTGATCCTGCCAACTGTGGTAATGTGTGTGTTTCCCTGAAAGAGAGTGTCTGTGTGTCTTCGTTGACACCTGCTTTTGTGGACATTCACACTTACTACACTTCCCTTACCCCTCCTTTAGCACTGTTGCAGATCTCATTCACCTTCAAAGATACCTTTGGACAGCTCTCCAACATATAAGCTCTGTGGTGGGTGCAATAACTTCGTAACACTATAATAACAATACATAGTCAGGTAGGTGTTTCCCTAAAAGAGAGTGTGTGCGTGTCTTCATCGACACCTGCTTTTGTGTACATATGCATATGGGTCTAGGACTATTCACTGAAAGCACATTTCACTGAAAGTCATATCACTGTACACAAATCACTGAGAGCACAATTCTCTGAAAACACAATTCACTGAAACACATTTAATTGAAAGTTATATATGGCCTTTTCCCCACTGTAGTGTGACCATGGAGTTAGAATATACAGTAAGGGGGGCACCACACCTTTCCACACTGAAACACATTTAATTGAAAGTTATATATGGCCTTTTCCCCACTGTAGTGTGACCATGGAGTTAGAATATACAGTAAGGGGGGCACCACACCCCACACTGGGGGGTGTGAGGTGCTTAGCCCCCCACATAGTTTGGATATATATTAAGTTTACAATAGAGTAATTTATTGAAATTACAACTATCCATGTCTATAGTTCAAAATATTTAAAATATTTGGGGGCTATGCCCCCCATAACCCGCAATGTGGGTAGCGGTTCCCTGCCCACACCCCCTTACTATATATTCTAACTCCAGGGTCACACTACAGTGGGGAAAAGACCATATATAACATTCAGTGAAATGTGTTTCAGTGAATTGTATTTTCAGTGAATTGAGCTTTCAGTGAATTGTGCACAGTCAAATGTGTTTCAGTGAAATGTGCTTTCAGTGAGTAGTCCTAGGGGGTCTAGGTCTATTCACTGAAAGCACATTTCAGTGTGTCACCACAGTGCCATACCCCTTGTAGGAAACAACAGCAGACCAACATCCTGCTGACAGATAGGCACCTACAACACAAACTGAGTACATTATGGAGACCACAGTCAGTCAGTGTTAATAACAGATATAATGCATCATGGCTAGACAGCTACACATCCTGACATGTAAGCATTAAACTTTCCACCTGAAAACATTGCATAACATTACATTGCAAAACCTTAGTACATTCACCCTGTGCATCAGAACCATATTAGCATGTCCCTGCATCGATGGTATGGATGACAGGAATGTGGCACAGGTATCATCATATGCACAGGGTGTGTTGTGAGTTTGCCAGAGACCTCGGCTGGGCCATTTGGTTAACATCATGTGTGCGTGTGTTAGGTGGCTTCATTATCAATTGGGCTGTGCAGATGTGGTGTTTGTAGTAATGGAGGTGCCCTAGTTGTGTTAGAGATGTGTGTGTGTGTGTGTGTGTGTGTGTGTGTGTGTGTGTGTGTGTGTGTGTGTGTGTGTGTGTGTGTGTGTGTGTGTATGTATGCACACAGTTCTTGCTGCCCTATAAAAAGGTTTGTTGGACAGCTGCAAACCGTACATGGCAGGGTGTGCAGTTTACTGTGTTCATCCACGGACATGAGAACTGTGCCTGCCAGGGGTTCCACGGGCACTACCAGGTACAAGCCCATATACAGTACTCTCCACTGATGATGACAAATCTTTGCTGGATCTGGGTCCCTGTTGGGACCAGCTAGAACCATGTGCATGTGGCCTGCTGAGCTGTGGTGTGGACAGCACCCAGCCTGCAGTGCTGGTTCTGGTACTGCCACTATTGGAGCAGCTGTGACTTGGTGCACTTCCACCTAGGTCTCCACCTGTTGGTATTGCTGACTAAAGTCCACGTGGCTGTCATCCTATTCCCACCATATGCTCTAACACAGACATTGCATGGTCGACGATTCCCGTCATCTCACCCGACTGTCTACACAGGACCTGTGCAAAAAAATGGTTGCAACTGCAAGATCATGGATGTTGTCAGGGACAGCAGAATGAGTAGCTCTCTGGAGCCTCAGACACTGGTATAACATTCCATATGTGCCTGTGCCACCATGATGGCCTGAAACATGCGTCTGGTGACACCTGCTGTGGCACTTCTGCCAGGGGCATGATGGCCAGAAGCCCTCCTATGAGCAACCCTGTACATCTGCCTGTGTGGTACCTTTCCAGTCATCCGGCTATGGCTGCTGTGTACAGACACAGTTGTCATAGTCACCACACTGTCTTGTCCCATGCCACCACCCACCAACTGTCCCTCATCTATGGCCACTAGTGATGGGGTATGTATAGGCATTGTGACTGTGTGCGAGGATGGGGTGGATAAAAGTGGGATGTCAACTGATGGCACAGCTTCAGCCCCAGAGAACCCTGCCTGTGCCTCACCATACCTATCATCATTGTCAGTATCTATATGGCCACTAACATCAGTTTGGCTGCAGGACGGACCCTGACCCACTTCGCCACTTGTGAGGGGAAATAAAACGTAATTTAAGACATGTGCATAATTGCTTACCTCTACACACACACACACGCACACACACACACACACACACACACACACACACACACACACACACACACACACACACACACACACACACACACACTTACAGGTGAGGTGACACAAAGATATTACACAGACCTCTCATTACCCAACAGTCAACATGCATGATATATGACACTCAACAGCATGCACTGCAGCTATACTCAATCCTTGTTACCAACATTATACATCTCTGTGATGCATGAGTTGTGTTAGTAGGTGATGCCCCTTCCCCTGGAACACACCGCACCCATGTACACAGTATTGCTGTGCACCTGTTCAGCACCCTGGCATGTACTGTGCACCATACCTCACGAGTGTACACACCATTGCTGAATGTGTATACATGTGGCAGTTATGTTTGTTCTGTTGCTAACAGCCCCTATGTGTTTGTCTAACACTTACCTAGGATGATATGAGGACAGATGTCAATAGTGAATGCCTGACCTCTGATTTGCAGATCTCATAATCAGCAGTGGCTGTATGAGCAATAAAATCCAATTACATTGACAACCTTCAAAGCTTACTGTGGCTATGGGGAGTGTACATACCCTTATTAACATGCCAGCCTCTTCCATGATATGCAGTTAGGCCACAAAGCTGCATATGTTAACATTGCATACACCTGATATGTGACATATGACCTGTGCAATAAAATGCACTATCAAACAAATGTGTTAGTTGTGCAGATACTGATTGAGATGCATACAATATGTGGGTTGCTTAAGTGAGCACACCCTTAACATGATAGTTTGTTGCTGCACCTGTTAAGTGAACTACAGCAGTCACTATTCCTGGAAGGGGTATACTAGCATAGCCTATCTTCACTTGCCATTATTTGGTCACTCTGCCCTACACATGCCCCCCAACTCTGCCAGATTGCAAGGTCAGCTCATGTGCACAGCCCTTGGAGGTCACACAGTGCCTTCACTATTGCTGTGGAGTCAGGGTTATGTCTGGCACAATTCATTACCTTGACTGTGTTCAGATACAGTCATTCTTAGTGAGCTTTGGATGCATGCTTCAGTTCACAGTTGTGTTTCAGGATGAAATTCCTCCTCATCCTCAGCTTTATTGCAGATGCTTGACAAGTATGGGACACACATGTGTGTCATTTTGCAATGTTCCAAATTCAGAACACTATGTCTACCTGCCTAGTTCCTGCTAATGAACAGCAAACCTAAAGGTGTACATTGGCACCAGCAAGGTACAGATGGGGATGGTGGGCCTGAGGTGGAGTGAGGTGTTGCTTGTGCACCACATGTATCTTTATTAATACTGTCTGTAGGTTTCAGCTTTGGTCTTGCTACACCATTACACATTGCAACACATGCCTTTGGGAGACTTGATGTTATGCATATGCTACCTGTAGAGAGCCCTGGATGATGTTTCCTGTAGAACAACTCTTCCATCTGATTACCCTAACACATAGGCCACACTTATGCAGAGTCCAGGTGATTGTCGACACAGGTACTGCAAAGGCAGTACTTGCTATATTTTCCTGCAAGTGCAAGTCGCTCAGTGTTGCTGCATGTTTCCGGGTAGCCTCCATGACCAGTTTGCAACATGTGTTGTCATCTGTCTTGGATGCACATCTGTTTATTTTCTACATTAATGTTGTCCCATACTTCATAGTCATATACATGACTGTCTGCACTGTTTGCCATGGTATATGCAATGGTGAGGTAAAGCTACGTCTCCCATTCCTGAGTGCTACATTTTGGATATGGGATCCATTCCATGGTTTGTAAGATGTGTGCAAGCCATGGCTGCCTCTGTTGCAGGTGAGTGGGCAAATGTCACAGACATACTTCTTGGACAGCAGACCATTACTTGGAGTGAAATTGAGGCCCTGTATGTGATGGAAGGTGTGTACTCAAGAAGAAATGAATGCTGTCAGTACCATCAAAAGCTACTTCCACAATATGTTATTTGGAGTGTGTGCACACAGATGCTTCCAGTATTTGTTAAGGTATGTATTCCCCATATTTGTTGTCCTAACATAGGATTCCATATTACACATTCATTGCTCATGTTAGGATCACATTACAGGTTGTAAAAGGTGTGAAATGTGGTATTGTGATTTGTGGTTGTGTAGATCTGTAACAGTTGCCATTGTAATAACGGTGTATATACTGTTGTAGCCACTGTATAAAGGTAATGTTTCAGGCATGTCCCTACTGTAGGCCATTTGTCCCATCATTATGTTCATCACTGTCCACACATCTTGCACTGACAGGTTGTTAGGTATACTGCAGGACTCTTACATACCCTTCAGATATGCCACCATGGTGACCACTGTGATGAAGTGCAGTTAACAGCAACAATAAGTGAACATATATAGCATGCATTATGGGTAGGTGTGTTAAATGTGTGTGCATGACAAATACCATGGCCATAACATGGCCAGTGTATTGGCAAACCACATGTACAGCATGCATTATGGGTAGGTGTGTTAAATGTGTTTATGGCAAATACCATGGCCATAACATGGCCAGTGCATTGGCAAACCCGAACAAAACAACTCCATACTCACCAGCTACAGGCTGCTGCCAAAGTTGTATACCAGAGGGACCTACATAGTTGTGTGAGAGATGTAATGTCAGTAGCCACACCTCTGGCATTGGTACAGGGTGGGAGCAGCATTTCAGTACATCAACAGTACAAACCCACACTGCTAGAGATTATGCACATCTTTTCATTACTACACTGCAGCAAAAGATTATGTTATCTGACATATGCATGGAGATACTTTACAGATGATGCTGGATAGGCAACAGTGGTTTACTAATGTGGCCAGGAGCCTTTCCTGCATGCTCCTCATCCATTATGTGGGTAGCACCCACCTCCACAATGTTATCGTCAGGTTCTTGGCTTGTCTGGCGGGTGTGTGCCCCAAGGCTGGGGAAGAGCTCCTCAGCATGTGTCAGTGGGGGCTGGATGGCATGACCCCCACCTGTCGCTAGCTGGTCCCTCCTAACTGCAGCAGCACACTGATGGGTGTGGCGGATGAGATCAGTGCAATGATGTAACACTTGCTCATAACTGTGGTTATGCAGGCCGACATCGTTTACCCTGTGGACGAGATTGTTCCACAGGGCAGTCGTCTCCTGCAGATCATGGGCCATATGTCCAAAGAGGGTTCTGTGGTGTTGCACAAGGAAGTTTATTATATCATTCTCCTGGGGAGTACAAGCAGGGAGACGCTCCCAGGACATGCTACCTGGAAGGCATAAATGGGAAAAAAAGGTCTGAGGACCTCATACTGCAAGGATATAATAGTTGTTAATTGACATCTCTCCCCACTCACCATATCTGCAAAAATAATCTGAACATACAAATCAATGGGTATGTTTGCACTAAGCCTACTGTCGGAACATATATCCTATTGTGCAACAAATATTGAAATGTGTTCCTATTCATGTTCCATGTTGAAACACTATCATTGCTGGCCTGTTGCTATCAATGTAACCTGCATGCCATTGTAATGGCCACTGTGGGTCTCTATATGATTGTGCGCTGTTTGCTATGCAACTGTTCCATATCTGGTGTTTTGTTTAATGGGAATATCTGTGCATTCTGTTATAACTAATCCTGGATTGTGTTGACTATTACTAACCCACATATGTTCTAAAACTGCAACACAATAGCATGTATGGGAAGGTTTTCCCAGCAGAACCACCTCTCCCACCTCATCTGGCCATGGCACCAAGCCACAGCATGTCTGGGACCCACCTCGGGACCTCCTCATCTGCTGGTCTTGCACTACCTTCGGTTGCAATCACCTCAGGGGATGGTGCTTGTCCCCCTGGGAGTGGGCACAGACTGGATCCTGTCACCTGAAGTCAGGTCCAGGTTCTCGTGCATAGAGAGCTCCGCAGATAATTGGGGGATCTGCTACACCAGCCTGAAGCTCACATGGCACAATTAGAGGGTCAGCCTGCCTTCCTGCACAGCCCTCAGCACAGCCACCTTCAGGGCTGTGAAAGTAGAGTGGTGACTGCCCATGGGTGGGGACCTCAGTCCCACTGTTTCCATTTGGGGGCTCATGGGCTTCCAATTTCCAAACACCCCTCCATGTCCAAGGTGTTTACCCCTCACATGTGTCATATACCGCCCCTTATGCTGTCTTGTCTGTCTTATCTGTCTTCTGACCCAACCTACTTCCACAAATATACCCATCTTTCCCCAACATCCCACTCTCACCTTAACAATAAAAGGACAATCTGTTCCCAAAAAGAATTTCACATCATACATAACTGTCCATTTCCCACCCACTTACAACTGCTTACAGGTGCCTTAATCAATCTGTATCCAACAGCCCTTGTTCAGGATAGCAAATAAATTATCCGTCCTTGCAAGTGTCTAACCCAGGATCCTGCACACCATAGTCACATCAATTTACCACTAAGTCATCTGAGCTGCAGATATGTGAGATGTTTTCTCAAACATATCATGCAGCACAGTCATTCAACAGCAGGGAAAAATATATATATATATATATATATATATATATATATATATGTGTGTGTGTGTGTGTGTGTGTGTGTGTATGTATATGTAAACATATATATATATATATATATATATATATATATAGAGAGAGAGAGAGAGAGTGCATTCAGAAATCAGATCCACACTCTGAACCTCCTTCCTCCAGAGCTGCACTGTTCTGCCTTGCTATGGAACACAGTGTCACATGTGGACACAGCCTAATATTAGGGGGGTATAAAGGGACAGATTGTAGATATGCCTATAACAAACCTATGAAGTTTGTGCATAATACATTTCAGATTAACATGACTGTTCTGAAGGTGGTGGGGTCTGAAACTCATGTGTCTATCATGACTTTATTACTTCCATCTTCAGCTATTTGCCAGACTAATATACATGCTTGTAGGAACAGAACAAACAATATGTTGGCTTAAATCTTGACATTCTGTGCAGATCTGCACAGTTGACAGGTAAGGCCTACTGCCCACAGGGACAGATGCTATGCCCATAGCAGTTGTTTAGCAGGGCATCATTACAGCAAGTCTTGATGGCACATATAAATCTTTCAACACCATCTATCCCATTATTACAGACCAAGTACTACATTTAATTACATGCTGACATGTTTCACATACCTGTTTTATTATTGTGCTCTCTTATGTGTACCACTTAGATGTCTTCCTTGTTTGGTTTGCTTGTTTTTTTGTAGTATTTTGGTTTTTTAGTATTATTTTGTTTGTTTGTTTTTTTTTACTTATCTCTCTCTCTATCTATCTATCTCTCTCTCCACTACAGAGATCAAGCTGGTTTGAATAGGTTGCAGCATAGCTTTTATAGGTGATGCTCTTGATCAGGTGATGGCCTCTGCACCAATTGATGTTCCCCACTTGCTAATTGCATGGAGCTAGCTGCGTAGTACTTCCAGTTGCCAATGTCATAGCACCCCACTACTATAAATGACAACATCATGTGGGCATTGTGTCTTTACCTTTCCTGTTTGGAAGACATCCTTCCTGTGTGTGGGCAGCAGTGTTACAGACAGCATGTAGCAATACCTCTTACAACAGCACTTGTGGACACAGCCCAACTACATGTTTGTATAAGGTCCCAGACCTAGTGACAGTGTGTGAGTATTGTTATTATATGCATTTAATACTGCTAGTTTTACAGGGTTTGTGTGTACATGCTAGTTTTGCATGGAATGCAGTCTATCTGCATAGCTCATAACTTTGTGCCTATCCACATGATGGCCAGAGGATTGGCTGTTATGTTTTGTCTGTACACCACACAGGTCTTGTCTCTGACATATCAGAGTCATTCTCTCCGTTGATTGCTATCAGTACATGGCAATGTCCATTTGTGTTTCTGACTTCATATTTCTGAGTAAGGGTATGTTGCAACCAGTCCTGTAACACCAGCAACACAGTGTATAACAGCAATATTTCAAATATGGCCCTGTTTTTCAGCCTCTGTCCTCCACCTATATACTAGGCTTTGTCCTGATGTCATGCAATAAGAGGTTGTTAGGTAATGAGATATCATTATTTAGTGCTGGCATTCCTGCTATCATTCCAGTAATGTTGTGGACTCCCACACAAATCAGTTGAGAGGTATGATTATGCATACAGCTTACTAGCACTCCCAGGATACGAACCATGGCCGTGTCTGCTAAAATACAACAATTTAAGTGGCAGCAGAGTGTGCTATTTGGATATTGTTGTCTACTCCTTCAGTGTTTTCTGTCTAAGTCTCTCTTGGTTGTACAATTTGACCTTGTAATTGCAACAGTCTTATACAGACATTCCTGCGCATATTTTTATGTAGCACAGTGTGAAAACAGTGGCTGATACAACAGTACTATTCTGATATCAGATGTTATAGAATGCTACATGTCAGGTCATACTATACCAGAGTAAACACTACCAGTCCACAATTTAAATCTTTATTAGCAAGCACAATTTTCTTATCTAACAGACCTGTGGAGGGAATGTTTGTTAACACTACCTGACTGTTTTTACACATATTCCCGGATTCCAGTTAATATTATGCACATACCTCTCAATCTCTTAATGTACACATTCTGGACAAAGCTTGACAACATGGGGGTACAAATGGGGACATGTTTTGAATATTGCTGTCATAAACTTGGAAAGTTGCTAGAGTGACAAGATTTGTTTTAATATACATTTTCTGAAGGTTTTGAGGTCTGAAAATCAAATGTATGTCATTATTTCATGACTACAATTCTGAGATCATCCCACTGATTTGCCAAAGGGACAGGGGAACAGGCAGAAAATATGGGCCAATTATTTGGACATTCTGAAAAATCTGTACAGTTGAGAGGCATGATCATGCATACAGCTTACTACCACTCCCAGGATTTGAACCATGGCTGTGTCTGCTAAAAATGCAACAATTTAGGTCGCAGCAGTGTGCTATTTGATGTTGCTGTCTATCTCTTTAGTGTTTTCTGTCTAAGTCTCTCTTGGTTGTACAGTCTGACCTTGTACTTACAACAGTCTTATACACACACTCCTAGACATTTTTTTTTATGTAGCACAGTGTGGGTAACAGTGGCTAACACATTACTATTCAGAGAATGCAACAATAAATGCCATACAATACCAGAGTAAACACAACCAGTCCAGGATTTAGAGCTTTATTGCCAGGCAGTTACAGTTTTATTTAAATATGACCTTTATAGGACTATTACTGTCATATTGTCTGGTTTATTCGGTACAACTCATACAACAGTTTTTATACTGCCAGGCGACTTTCTACTACTTTATATTTATTTGGTATGACCACTACAAGCAGGATTGTTACTCACCAGCATCGTGACACAGCCTTTGCAGCCTACTAGCATGGTCTTCCTGATTCACAACCCACTCAGCTGCAGCTGTAAGGGAAATAGAGAAATATTTAGGCATACCTATCCATCATATACACAGGCTGGACATTATTAAACAGTTATTAGTATGAGTAGTTACACACTGCTGGGACATCACCCTCTACCTTGCTTCTTGGAGCCACTCGTCCCAGAGTTCCCTCTTTCTCTGCTTCAAGTCGGCATCGTGGTGCTGAACCTGCTTACCAGTCCAAGGTATACAAGTGGCACTGGTGAGACTATGGGTGAGACAGACCCAGGCTTCTGCTTCATATTGGGAGCCTTGGCATTGGCCCTGCAGCAGTCTTTTATCATGGTTTTGTACATGACCTTGGACTCCTGTATGCTCCAGCGCTACACACGGAAGCGCATGCCCTCACCGACTCCTGCCATACTGCCTATAGTGGGAAGATGTAACCAGTTATGAGCTGTATTCCCACCTGTGTGGGGTTAAATATGGCCGATTTCCCATCCTTTGTCGTGATTGGATGGTTTTGAATATGCTGAGCTAAGCTAAGCTATGGGCATACCTGCTTAGCTATGGTCGGAAGTGCTGAAAAGGACAGGTTCAGCACTGCTTACCGATGGACAAATCCACTTAGCTGGGCTGGTCATTGCTTAGCAGTCATATTTACACAATGCTTTCACCTGGTAAGCAGTGCAATGCTTAGCATTGCTTGTTTTTCATTTTATAGCCTCTATGCTGTATGGCACCTCATTCATTGCATATTATAAATTTGTTTACTGTACCTGACATCCCCCAATGTCCTTTCATTACATTTATTCATGTGTGACTATACTGTATGGGGCACTTGTGTTTATATGGGGGTTTCACAACTTTATTAAACTAACACCTCACATCTTGACCTAATGCAGTACTCCAGTTAACAAATATATATTATTTAGTAGCTAATAATAAAAAAAAAATGTTTATGTACTGTTTTCACATGTAAAATGGAAATTGGTTATAGTGGGGATCGAACCAGAAATGGCTGTTTGAAACACATACACTCTAACCACTACACTATTGCAATACTGCTTGTGTTAGATGTCTATTGCTATTTAACTTCTTGTGATTTTTATGCTGGACTAAGCATAGCCAAGCAACGGGCACACCCACACAGCTATGCTTAAGGTTTATCGCATTTATAAAAAAAAAAGAAAAAGTTTTGTTGTGTTATTTTATCTATACTCTTCAGAATATCCCTGCTAATGCTGAACCTGTTATTTTTATCAACTTTCTGCTTTGTGGGACAATTGTCCCTTTTGGCTTTGTCCACATTCCTTACTCTGACAGGTTGGGAGGTGTGCACTATCTGTTTATACTATCTGGTGTTATCCGAACAACTTTTGGCTTGGTAGCATACCTCTCAACCTCTTAGAGCAAAATTTCTGGACAAAGCCTAAAATGATGGGGGGACAAATAGGGCCAGTTTTTAAATATTGCTCTTACAAACTTAAAAAGTTGATGGAATAATAGGTTTTACATTAGCATGAATTTTCCGAAGGATGTGGAGTCTTAAACTCAAATGTTTGTTATTATTTAAAATGACTTCAAGCCTCAGCTATTTGCCAGAAAGGTACAGATTTTAGGATGAACACACCAAAAATATAAGGCAAAAATCTGGACATTCTTCAAAAATCTGTACAGTTGAGAGGTATACTTGGTAGGGACAATTCTCCTTTATGCCTTTGACCACAGATTTGTTATCCTGTTGTGTTTGGGGTGCTATGAGCATTCTTGTTTGTTTTTAATTTCCGAAAGGCAATTCTGGTGTGCAGGGGGCATGTGAATTGTGAGAGCTCTTCTCTCAGACACTGCGCCCGTACTCGGAACCATGTTCATTTTAGAGCATGGCAGCATACCTTCATAAATATGCATGATGCACTGCCGTGCTGAACAGGAACAGCCCCTACCATGCAGGAATAACTTATTCCTGCACGGCTGCTTGCTGAATCCCAGGGATTGAGTTGGTTGCATATCTTTTATGCAATCAGTGATTTATAATTCTTTTTGTACATAGCAATACCTCCTTCTTCGTTTGCTATTAGCTACAGAGCAGTATAGCAAAAGTAGTGCATTCTTCATTATGATTTATGGGTTCAAACTCAACAAGGAGAAGCCCAGCTGGCTAAATACAAGATCACCAAAATGTGCACTTAATCCTCAAACCTACAGTTATACAATATCCAAGTGTTCAGTTTTCTGATTGTGTATACTGGAAGAATTTGCTATATTTATTCTATGTCTATTAAAGTGAAACTGACTGAATTTTACATGTTTAAAACAAAATCTGTTTCAATTTGGTGCTGCAAACCAGACATCACACTTGCATTACTTGAAACAATGAACAGAATAATAACAAATCAGGAAAATAAGTTTAAAAGAAATGAGTTCATGCAAACCACATACATTTATATGCTTAATATGTTCTTAGGGTAATAAGTTAATGAATATCTACTAGACTAATAACCCCAGTTATCTTTTCTAACCCTGACAATGCTTCCCAAATGTATCTGGCAAGTTTTGATACCCTAAGGTTATTTTAAGGGTTATATGTAGGATTGGGCATATGTAGTCAAACATTTACAGACTGTATTTGTCTACTAGACATAAATGTGCTAGACCAGGGGTAATTTTCTGATTATCTATCCACTGGTCCAAGTTATATTTGAATTAGGTTAGTGAGGAATTCTGCTTCACATGAATGGGTAGCCTGCTCCAGTGAAGGATAGTCTCTGAAAACATACCTGTCCCTTCAACATATCCTATTTATGGTACAGATGAGGTTTAGGTTCCTAGATCAGATAATTCTGATACTATATGTCTTTTTAGATGTGCAAAAAGTCCATCACAGCTGGATCAGAGGGTAATCTGTATTCAGGCATAGATTGCCTCTCAGCAGTCTGTAGGAGACTGAGTACAGGGACAGGGCTTTAAGGTGGTCCACATACGACATATAGTTTCAACCCTGCAATCTTTTTGTAAGAAATCTCTGTGGACATTTCATTTGTTGCACATGCCTGGTGAGGTACATAGCTTAGGGTGCTTTGTACTCAGTGATTGGTTTGATGAGGGCAGAGTATAGCAGAACAATGACATCCTTGGACCTAGATGCCATACCCTTGCTCATAAGGGTTGCAAGACACAATGATTTCCTTACAGGCACGGCAAGGTTACTGTCTATATGCATTCGCAAATTCCTGACCACTAAGTCTACTATTAGGGGTGTCTTATTAATGTGTTAGTTTCCAGGTGTATCCATCTTCCCAAAAGATACTATTATGCATTTCTTGGCATTGAGTATTAGACTGTGTCTCTGGCACTAGTTAATAGTCTGTTTCAGGCCTTCTTGAAAGATAATTTTGTCTTTGGAGAACTCTGTGACTGTGCCTAGTTTGCAGACATCTGCAAAGCTAAACTGCCAGAAACCCTTGATGCTGGCCTTGACTTCAGAGAACTAGATGTAAACAAGGAGTGGCCCCAGCACTAAGCCTTGAGGAACTCCACTAGGGACTGTCCTCTTTGTGGAGGTAGACTCCCCTAGCCTAACTTCTTAGGTCCTATGTATGAGACAGCTGGCTATTCAGTGGGTGACAAAGACATTTTTATCTAATTTCATGAATTTGTCTAAAATACCTGAGTATTCTGTCTTATGTATTGGCCAGGTCAAGGTAGGCAGCATTGCACCATTTTTCCCCATTTATTGCTACAGTGACCTTCTCACATAAATTAACCAGGTTGAGTAGGCATAACCTACCCTTGATGAAACTAAACTAGGTTGGATCTTGTGTCTGAAGGTTTCATATGCCATTTTTTTATCATTGCTATGATAATACTTTCCATGGATTTACATATAAGACTATCCAGACTTATGTGTCTGTAGTTACCAAGGTCAATAGATGGCCTTCCTTTGTGGGTGGCATTTGTCATTCTCCATTTGCTTGACAAGAAGCTTGTTTGGAGACTATGGTTAGTGACTCTAGTGTTCAGGCTAGATCATTTTTTATGCTAATAAGGATGCATCCTGGGATATTATCAGTGCCCATTTCACATTATTTTTGCACATGGACAATGCACTGAGAACCTGTCCCTTAGTGACAGGAGGAGGAGATATGGTTGAAGAGGAGGGGGTAAAACTGAAGCAAAATTTGGTGGTGACCAGATTTGCTATATCTCTTCCAGCGCAGTACAGGGGGCTCCATTTACAATTAGTTCTGCCCATTGCTGTGTATTACATTATCCACCAAAAGCAGCGTTTCACCAATAAACTTGTAAAAACAAATAAAGAAAATAGCAGTGTCTTCTTAGGTTACCACACTTTAATAACACATTAAAATCACCTCCAGTTAGCGCTATCGTCTCAGCTCTACAGAGACTTCTTTAGACTAAGGTTAACTTCTACAAAATTCCTTTTTTAAGGCTTCAATTGTCACATGGTTTAAACTCATCACATAATACATTCACTTTATAATGTCACTTCCTCTTACTTCCAACTTCCATAAAGCTAATTTTGGAAAAAATACTACAAAAAATTAAGAAAAACATTTAAAAATACACTCATGAAATACCTAAAATACTTAATACATTTGAAAACATTAAGAAACACACTTCTTCGTTGGGGATAACTGTGTAGAGAGATTTTATATCCAATGTTACTAGAAAGTCCTCTTCTTCTACTTTTATTTCTTTTAATTTATTTAGGAAGTCAAAAGTATCTCTTATATAAGTTTCACTTACTGAGACTACTTTTTGCAAATGCTTATCTACATATATTGACAGGCCCTCGGTTTTGCTACCTGCACTGGCTACTATGGGTCTTAAAGGAGGGTTGTTAAGGTTTTTATGAGTTTTAGGTATTCCTGATATTTTACTTATTTTGGGGTTAGTTGTCAATAAACTCTTCCTAACTCTCTCATCTATCCTACCAGTTAGGAACCATTCTTCAATACATGCATCTATTAATGCATACCCCTTTTTTACTTCTCTCATATCAATTTTCTTATAATATTTAACATTTGTTAGTAATTCCTTCATTTTACTTTCATAGTCTGCCCTGTCCATTGCTACCAAGGAGTCACCTTTATCTGCCTCCCACCAAACATAATGCTTACTTCCCAACACGTTTAAATCAAGGGAGGAATCTGTTATGTATTTGAAAAGAAAGAGGCTCAAACATTAGTAATACTTTTTAAAAATATAGTGTAGTAGTATGTTGGTGAAAGTGTGTTCCTTAAATGTTTTCAAATGTATTAAGTATTTTAGGAAATGTATAAAGTATTTCCTGAGTGCATTTTTAAATGTTTTTCTTAATTTTTTGGTAGTATTTTTACAAAGTTAGCTTAATGGAAGTTGGAAGTAAGAGGAAGTGACATTTTAATCATGTGATGATTTTAAACCATGTGACAATTGAAACCTTAAAAAAATAATTTTGTACCTCAGTCTGAAGAAGTCTCTGTAGAGTTGAGACAAAAGCGCTAACTGGGGGTGATTTTATTGTTTTATTAAAGTGTGGTAACCTAAGAAGACACCGCTATTTTCTTTATTTGTTGTGTATTACCTTTGAGGTTGTGGACATAGCTGAAGAATGCTTTTGGACTGTCCATGGCTTGGGAGGGTATTTTTTTCCTCAAATCTGTCTTAGGTAGATTTGATTAGCCCCCTGGTTTGTTTGCTTAGATTGACATGGGGATTTTTATCTTGCTGGGTATTGCACTTCCTGTTTTTTACCATTATTTTCTTCCATGCTGAGAATACACAAGGGTGGTTTGTCTTCTGAGTTTGTGCAGTACTTATACCAGGTATGCACAGCTATCTCTACGTGGATATTAACATGTATGTATAGGGTTTCCATGAAAAATTCCACATAAGTAGTGGTATTCTCAAGGTTATTTTTTTTTGGGGGGGGGGTTGCTAGCTTGTAAGTTAATAGTGGGAAATCTGCCTTACAGTAATACTTAAAATTTCCAGGGTTAGCTGGGGTCCCAGGTTTTACAAGAGTGGCTTGTTTTTTCATTTTGTCCTGTACTTATTCCAGGTAGGTACAGCTGTCCGTATGCAGCCATTAATATGATTGTACAAGATTTCCGTGAACAGTTCCACATAGCCAGTGGTATTCTCAGAGTTTTGGGGTGGGGGGCTGGAAATTTTGTTAGGTTTCACTTAATAGTAGAAAGTCTGCATTATAATAATTCTTAACATTTCCAGGGTTAGCTTGGGTCCTGGGTTTTATTTTTTTTCAAAGGAGACAGCTTTATTGTCCTACCTGATCATTGATGACATTATACTAATGGGGAGATCAAAGTGCATTTTTTGTGAGGGTCAATTTGAGGATGGAAGTGCCTCTAGTGGCATGCAGACTAGCTGGCTCAGAATGTTTATGTTTACAAATTCCAGTAATCTCTGAGCCTACATTTTGGAGTAATGCATGATTCCCTGTTTATAGTGGCTTGGTTAAAGTTGCCCATAAATATTGTATTGGGTTGAATGGGAAGTGACTCCAGTATGTTTAAGTATGGATTATGAGTTTCCAGAGTCATAGGGGGAACCTATTGCTAGTATGGTACTTTGGATGTGGAAAAACTCAAACACATCATACTATTTGACCAGCTTTGAAGTATGCTTGTTTTTTATGTAAACTGAAACACCTACACATTTTGTCCCTTCCTGTGCAGTAGTTGGTGTGAATGTGTGGAAGGCATTTTAGCCCTGGACTGCCAAGGTGTTCTTTGTAGCTTTAAGCCATGTCTCAGGAACTGCACAAATATCTATATTCTCCAAGGTGAGAGGAGCTTGCAGGAAGTAGAATTTCTTATTTAGACTCCTGATATTGAGCAGTAATACCGTTAGATTTTATTAGGGTGGTTCTGTTATGTCTTTAAGTTTATCAGGGTTACTATGCCTAAAAAGACATTATGCAGGTGTACAAGGTTTTAACCATTATTTGAAAGCCTAGCAGAGACCAGCGCAAACCATCACTGGCAAAACCGCATGGTCTATCAACCATGTCCTCCCACACTGACAAATATTGTACCCCCTTTGAATGCCCTAAAAAATAATAAACATTCTGTTTTGTCAACTACTGTGCCTGTTCAAACTGATTATATGAAATGGCATGTAAGCAGAAATAATTATTTACAAACTATACAAAACAACAGGCATTCTACTTGACAGTAACCTGCAATGGCAGTTTACTGTAGTAATGAAAAAGATTCTCCCAAGTGAGAAGCTAAATTCACCTACATTCACCATGAGGATAAACAGGCAGATCTACTTTTGAAAAAAAAAAAAACACGGATTTCCTATTTTCCAAGACTAGGCAACCTCAGACCTAGAACATAAAAGAAAAAAGGGTACACAGACACCAGCACATGAGGTGCAAGGGATTCAGTCCTGCTAAAACAACAATAATTTAAGCTGCATTAGTTAGTTAGTTAATTAATGATAGACATTTAAAGAAGAGCACATTTTGTCTGTTTAAGAGTAGTTTTATATAGGCTGTGGGTACAAGTTTGAAGGTGAAAGTAGATGTGGTGATATTTATTTATTTATTTATTTATCTATTTATTTATTTATTTATTGACATTTGAAGAAGAGCACATTTTAAGTCTGTTTAAAAGTAGTTTTATATAGGATGTTAGTACAAGTTTGAAGGTGAAAGTGGATGTGATGATATGTGACTGTTGGGCAGGGTTGGTGAAAGAGGATGTGGTGATATGTGGCTGTTGGGCAGCGTTGGGATTAGATGCTGAAGGATCCTTAGTTAGAGATGGTATACTATCTATAAAATAGGAGTTGAACTGTATTGTAGTTTCAAGTGGTGAGTTATAGGTAGAGGGGTTTGGGTTGAAATTTTGGCCGGGATGTAAAATTTCTTTAATGGATGTCCAAAATTTTTTAGGGTTATGTTTAGTATTATTCTGAAAGTTGTTATACTATGTTTTTTTGTCTTTGTTTATTTGCTTTTTAGTACAATTGCAAAGCATTCTGAAGTTTTCAAGATGTTGAGGTGTTTTATAATTTTGCCATTCTTTCCATGCTTTTTCTCTAACCTGCATTAGCATTTTACTCTTTTTGGATAGCAAGTTGCATTGTTTGTTTTCATTCTCTTCCTTCTAGGAGGTGCAAGGCTATTTAGGATATTTAGAAAGGTTATATTGAATTCACTTAGATCATCGTCTAAGGGGAGGACTTTTAGGAAGTTGCAGTTAATAACTGATACTGTAGTAATGAACATTTTGGGTTAAACTTGGAAAGGTTATGTGTTGTTTTATTAATTTGCTGCGTCTCTGACTGTGTGAGATGTCTAGTGGTACAGACTGGGAAATGATCATTGAAAGAGTCTGACATTGCCCCTGTGATGGAGTAGTTGCTAAGGTTTCATACTAGGATCTGGTCTAATAGAGACTTTGATGGTTTGCAATAATGTTTGGGGCTATTAATTAGTTGTGTGAAACTATATAAGTTAATACTAGATGTAGGGGAGTTGTTTATGTCCAACAAATTGACATTTACATCGCCTAGTATTTTTTTTTCTTGTGGAAATGTTATGGATATCCAATATAAGATATCTCCCAGTATAGCTGTGTATTGTCACCAGGAGGGATATAAAGGACAGTAATATATATTTGTTTATTATTGTTTATTTTGAGGAAAGCAAGAAGAAGCTCTGCCGAACTGAATTTTGGTGTTGGTTTGCTGTAAGGGGAAGTGTGGTAGGTGTTTGGAAATATTAAAGAAATACCCCCACCCTCCTCTTTATAAGGTTATTATGCATGATATTATAGCCAAGATTTATAGCTTCAGCATTGTTTTTGCTGGGTTTAAGCCAAGTTTCAGTTACAACAAGAACATCAGGCTTATGTTGGGTAATCCAGGCATATATTTCTGCAGTTTTGTTTTTTACACGTTTAGCATTTATTGTAGCAAACATTAAATCACCAAGGTTTGGGACTGGCACCTGTTTAGTTACAGAAGTGTGTGGGAGAGAATTATCTTTGTGTTCATTGTGATAGGTGGAACCAGGATTATGGTGTATATCTCCTCCTAGAAAGATTTTCGTATATTGTTGAATTATGCATACAAGTTTTTTTTTTTTTTTGGAGATGATTCTTGTACTTAATTTTGTTTTGGTTTCAGTTGAAGTGCATTTAATCAGCCTATATATGACATAATGATGGTTTAATGCAATGTGTGGAGAGTGTAAAGCAGAAGTGTGGATAGGTGGTTGGGACAGAGTTGGAGAAGAATTATGATATATTATTGAGTTGTGGCAGGATGAAAGATGGCACAGTAGGAGGAGAAGAATAGAGGATAAGTGATGGCGCAGTAGGAGGAGAAGAATAGGGGATAAGTGATGGTGCAGTAGGAGGAGAAGAATAGGGGATAAGTGATGGTGCAGTAGGAGGAGAAGAATAGGGGATAAGTGATGGCGCAGTAGGAGGAGAAGAATAGGGGATAAGTGATGGCACAGTAGGAGGAGAAGAATAGGGGATAAGTGATGGCGCAGTAGGAGGAGAAGAATAGGGGATAAGTGATGGTGCAGTAGGAGGAGAAGAATAGGGGATAAGTGATGGTGCAGTAGGAGGAGAAGAATAGGGGATAAGTGATGGCGCAGTAGGAGGAGAAGAATAGGGGATAAGTGATGGTGCAGTAGGAGGAGAAGAATAGAGGATAAGTGATGGCGCAGTAGGAGGAGAAGAATAGGGGATAAGTGATGGCGCAGTAGGAGGAGAAGAATAGGGGATAAGTGATGGTGCAGTAGGAGGAGAAGAATAGGGGATAAGTGATGGTGCAGTAGGAGGAGAAGAATAGGGGATAAGTGATGGTGCAGTAGGAGGAGAAGAATAGGGGATAAGTGATGGCGCAGTAGGAGGAGAAGAATAGGGGATAAGTGATGGCGCAGTAGGAGGAGAAGAATAGGGGATAAGTGATGGCGCAGTAGGAGGAGAATAGAGGTTAAGCTGTAGAGTAGCATAATTAAGTACAAGAGTCTATATTTTATAGATGTCAGGTAGTAGAGAAGTAGCAATGATGAAGGAAATGAGAAGTTGCAAGACAGTAGGAGATTCAATGATGGTGGATTTTGAAAGTTGGAAGAGGATAGGTAAAGAAAGAAGTATTTTCTTGTAAAAGAAAAGAGCTACTTTGTCCTGGTATCTTCTCTGGAATGTAAGCAATAGAGGGCTATAAAAGGCAAGCGTATAATAATGTAGTCAAAATAAGAAGAAATAATAATTTATTTGGGAAAACAAAATATATAATGTGGAATAGATAGGTACTATTATGGAGGGCTGTGATTATAATTGCTTTCTTTCAGTTTGTTATGTATATTTATGAGGTAACTGACATGTCTCCTCTGTAAGTGGCTAAGTGAAAATTCTTTGAGCCTCAGTTGCATAAAGAAAAAGATGCAGAGAAAGTTAATGTCAAGTTGCTATTTTTCATAGGAAATTACTGACGGTGCAATTTCTAAGTGAGCTCAGGTAATGAGTTCCTTTTTTGGGAGATTTTACCTTTCGTGGAGTGGCTGTGAGCATGGAGTTGGTATATGTATAAGTTTAGAGGCTGTGGGATCTTGCAAAAATGCTTAAAGTTAACTTTTTTCACCCTTCTGTGTTTGGGCATTATTTCGACTTTTCTGATACTTGGGGATTGCACTTTAGCAACTAATAAGATTAACTGGCATAATGCCATTAAAAGATCATAGCCTGATGTTGCATATCACTTTAAGACATTAAGTAGCTCCTTTAAGCTACACTGCATAACTTATATCCAGGAATTCAAGGTAACGCAGCATAATTCTGTTTGTTGATCATTTATGCAAGTTAAAAATTAACCATTGTTACAGATTCCCACTTGTTTTGTACACAACAAAAAAAAAATCCAACAGGCTGCATGTACTGTTTATCTGATGTGTAACTTGATAATGTTTGCAGAGTTAATGTTTCATATTTGTAATTTGGATAAGAACATTTTGGTTAAAAAGTATAAATGTTTGTAGTTCAGTCAGATGGTCTATAGTCTTATGTTTAGAAATCAATAGGTAATGTTTCCTTTTCCTAACAAACAGTAACCTTTCAGTTGACCGGCACCTATGTGGATTGGTAGATGCCAGATAAGTGTAGTTTCTGGTTGCTTGACAGTTACTATTAAAAATAGACCTGAAAAATACTTTGCCCTTTACTATACTATACCATACCATAGATACTGTATTGATTTTATTTTATTATTGAAATACAATAATTAAAAGCCTGGCTGGAATAATAATATTTTAAACTTATATTCCCGCTAGAAAGTGTGGCACGCGGAATGGCTTTCAGTGGCACACTGAGTGGACTGGAATTTAATCAATTGAATAGAGAGAGAGAGTGAATGCATGTATGAAAGTTGAAGAGACTCTGTGTGTGTGTGTGTGTGTGTGTGTGTGTGTGTGTGTGTGTGTGTGTGTGTGTGTGTGTGTGTGTGTGGGTGTGAGAGAGAGATCAGAAAAAGAATGTGCAATCTGATGCAAACTGACTGAATGAGCATGCAGAAAGTACATAGTGATTTGACTTGTTTGGTTTGACTTTTTCTCAGGTTGGGGAGACAGGGAATTTGTTTGTATCTTCCTTTTTAAAACTCTAAAACTCTAGAAAAGTAAGGTAAGTTTCTGCAGGGGGGAAGCAGAAAGTGCAACACATGAAAAACTGACTACTGTATTTCTTCGATTTTTTTTCTGGTTGCTTGACCTCTGGTTAACTGAGAGTTTACTGTACTGGTATAGTGGGCTACCTTCATTTCATCGACAGCTCATTTCACTAACAAGCAAATCAGCAAGACCATTTCATTGAATGTTTGTTTCACTGACAACTCATTTCATCAACAGTGATATATGACCTTTTCCCCAATGTAGTGCGACCCTGGAGTTAGAATATATAGTAAGTGGGGGTATGGGGGCACATCCCCCCACATTGGGGGGTATGGGGAGACAAAGACCCCCACATACTTTGGTTGTATATTGTTTTCTGCAAAACAGTTATTCATTGCACTTGTAAGTATCCATCTCTATAGCATAAACGTTTATATGTGGGGGGCTATACCCCCCACACCCCCCTTACTATATATTCTAACTCCAGGGTCGCACTACAGTGGGGAAAAATTCATATATCCCTGTTGATGAAATGAGTTGTAAGTGAAATGAGTTGCCAGTGAAATGAACATTCACTGAAAAGGTCTTGCGGATTTGCTTGTCAGTGAAATGAGCTGTCGATGAAATGAAGGTAACCTATATATATATATATATATATATATATATATATATATATATATATATATATATCATAATACTTATTACTTAAGCTCTCCATATGAATAAAACCATTAAATAAATAGCATTTTTAAGGTATACCCAACTTTCAGATAATAAACACAAAAAATCTCATTGTCTAGTTTGCAAAATGTAATAAACAGTAATGATCACTTTCATATGCTCCGTTCCCTTTTAAGACATGCAATAAAGCTTTTTATGTATAGTCTTCTCCCTAATATTAATAATAATAATAACTGCTAGGGTCCACGGTATTCTCACCTCCTACCATGGAGTTCTGTATGCCTACACAGAACTGCTGTTGAGCGTGGTATACCAAATTTTTTTTCATGAAAATGTTGTTCTCAAAAATAATTTACAAAGTATAACAATTCTGCATGGATAGCTTGATTTTCATACATGGTGAAAAGCTATGTAAACAAATTTAGAGCTACTAGAGATAGGAAAATCCAATATATATCAGCAGGTGGGCTTCTGCAACAGAAGTACATAAGTTATCTGCCCTGCAGTATTGCATAGCATCCAGCAGTGGTGCTTTATCAAGATCTATCTGGAGCATCTGCACTCTCAGTAAAACAGTACACCCTGCTTGGTCCCAAGGTGACAATGCAGGTGTTTTACATACAATTTCCTCTTCTTTTTTCTAACTAATAAATACTTAATTCAAGTTGAATAAAAAGTGAGTAACAGTCTTGCTTACATAAATTATTAGATAGCACATTTTTGCTGAGTACTGAATTTCTACACAGAAAAAAGTGATACAGGGAGGTGGAGATGGGGGAGGTGTGACTTTGGTGTGGCATGTCTGATGTGTTTCATCAGCTTACTGACATGCTTCAACATGCCACAGGATGAAAGAGAAACAGACACAGTTACTCCTACCACCAAATATAAGCACCATGCCTGTTAGTCAGAAGTTCAGAAGTGCAGATGTGTCCACTGGACAGAAATGTGAACTTCATACATTGTCCTACAGTGTGGAACAGCTGTCTGCATCCTGAATGTAAGTGAACTGAGAATAAAGCTGTTTATAACATTGTGGAATGCTAATTTATATTTCACAGTTCTACAGAGTGCTGTGCTGTGCAACTTGGTGTAAAGAAGTTTGGTTGTGAGAATTTTAATAATTGCTATGTCATAACTGCAGACTCAATAGCACAGAGATCCTGTCAAGCATTAGCTCTCTGACTTATTTTCTTTGCTTATAGAGACTGGTCCTGGATCCTTCTTTTCTGCAATGTGACAGAGCTGCTACACACAAACAATTCCAGAGATTTTTTAGAGAATTTCTTAGAGGAGGATAAACATCTCCCATGTCCCATCTCTGAATTGTAAAGTACATTTCTCAAACTAGGAAAATCAAACTGACAAACTCTTTTGCTGGACTTCATAACAGCAGTAATTTCCCAGAACAAACCATTTTAAACATCAAAATACACACACAGACACACACACACAACACACACACACACAGACACACACACACAACACACACACACACACCCACAGAAGGGATGTACTACTGATACATCAGCGCAGTAGTGCTGTATATTTTGAACTGTAATTTTGTCTGTCACTTATAGCTTATCTGTGCCATGTAATATAGCCTTCTGATGCTTTCCACAGCTGCAGGTAATGTGTACATCTCTGTCCATATTCTGAATGGCTAACCACTCCCTCCCCCCACATTCCGTGTCTTTATTGGTATACATATCTGACTGGGCTGCTGGTACAGCTTGCCCACTCCATACTGATGTGGACTGATAGTCAGATCTCTAGTGGCATCCACGTCCTGCCACCTGGTGCAGACTTCTACCACTCCAATTGTGTCATCTACTACTCCTGCTGCTAGACATCCTCATGTTATCAAAAAGCTGCAACAAAATAAAAAAAGATATACTGCCTAATAACAAATAAGAATGATACATAGACACCACAGAACAGACAATAAAAGCACATAAATCAAGCACAATGATGCACTGCACATTGCTGGGTGACAGCCTTTTCTTAATATCCACAGGCTTGAGGAATAACTGAATAAATAGTTACTCATGTACTAATGCAGCATACTTTGCAAAGGTGCATTCAGGCTTACTCCTTGTGTGCAGAAAGTAGCATTTTGTTAACAGAAAACAGTTGTAAGATATTAATATATGGAAGAAATACACTAACTATTGAGCAGGCATTGTAATACAGATAGTCACACACTGACACATGCACCATAGGTCACAGAAATGTGACATATGTCCCCCAGAGCTTAACGCATGTGAATATGTATTCCAAATGACACCTAACATTCACTGTGTTTGTAATATTACCCAGTGATCTGCCAGAGTGGCAAACACCTACCAAATGAAAGTAACTGGTGGCAACATGAACTGTGTGCATCAAGAAAAGGGTTGAAATATGTACAGACACATATTAAGGTCAGCAGGAAGATAAGCATGTCAAGACTGCAACTCTGTCACCTATGATGCATGTTGAACTTGTTGTTTTATGGGTGCACTGCCAAGGCCATAATATGACATGTGCCCACCATACAATTGATGCCAGATGCATAAAATGCAATAGCATATGCATCCTGGTGCTTGACCCATGTAGTAGCTGGCACAGCTCCATTCACCACCTGCCACAGACAAGCTCTTCCACACAGAAAGAGTGCAAATAAAGTGGTGTACACATGCATGAGAAAAGACCCATGACCATGGCTCACAACTCTAGATATGTGGCACATACAACATAGTTCAGAGTGACTGGTACTGAATGTCATACATCACCTTTGCTTCAGAGCATACCACTACCAAGCAAGATGCAGCTAACACTAGTGATGGACTCAGTGCACAATGGCATTATCAGCTATAGGCTACAGAACAGAAACTCAGAGAATATTCATTGCTAAATCCAGAGCAATGGATTTATGATGCACCTGAGGTATTTGTGCTCAACTGCAGGCCAGAGATATATACAATATGCAGTATAAACTCAGAGACAGATGGCAGATGGCACACTGCCATTCATGCAGCGCACATGTCCCTTATTCATGTATTATCACTGAATAGCATATATATTAGCAACTGTGCTCCAATGGAAAGGGATGCACATCTTATATACCTAGAAACATGGACCACAGCTAGAAGGCACTGAATGATCACCAGTAGTGCTGCATGTAAGAAAGGCATGCACAGCATGAATTCAAAAACACAGAGTAAACACACATGGCTAAAGGTCATCACTAGTATGCAATGCAATGGCATACACAGTACTGTAGCAGGAGCAGAGCCCAAAACATGTATGCTAGCAGTTTGTTTCCTGCTCTGTCAAATGGGAAAGAGGGGCACACAATACACACCAAGGAACATAAGGCAAAGAATGGACAGTGATGTGCTGGAAGAGAACATTGTGTACAGTGTGCATTAAAAAAAGATACCAAAATGCTTATGGTGTGCCGAGGTCACCAGTTGTATGCCAGCAAAGAGGGCATTCAGAGCACCAGGCTAAGCTCAGGTTTCAGAGTATGGATGTCATCAGTACTATACCAGGAGAGGAGGCTGCATGCAATAAATAAACATGAACATGGGCCAAAAGAGGGAAATCACAAGTGGTATACCTGTAAGAGTGTGAAAAATAATGCTCATTAGGAACATGGATCAAAGATGTATGGTATATGTGGATCACCTCTGGTGCTTTGCTGGATGGGTTCAAACACAATGGGCATAGCACATTTGAGAGAGTCATGATACCATGCACTCACAAAGAATGCAGATGAGTCTGCAATCATACAAAGTGAAACAATTTACAAGTACAGAAATACAGCACATGTGCAGAGAGTAGTATGAAAACTGGTTCAGATTAGTTAACCAATTCCACTTCCACAAATGCACAGCTCACTCATAATCACTACCAAAATAAAAAATGCAGTGATTTATACTATCTGCAAGTTTACAAAAAGTGGCACAATGTAGTCCTACAGCCTGTTGACTTTCACATACCAGATGCCAGGTCACACAAACCCAAGAGTAAAGAAATTATTCATGACATAGTAAGCCTTATACTGGATATATAAGCAGTCTCAAAATCAGCCAACGTGGATATTAATTAGTGGTCCCTAGAAAGTTGTCAGTCAGTGACAGTAATATTGACAGTCTGTCTTGAAGACCTAAAAATCTGTATTCACAGTGAACCATTTGCAGGGACTTGGGCCCAGTATGCCTGCTACTTCTCAGCTATTATCTCTTCTTAGGCCTGTGCATTGTACATGCATATCATGCTGTGCGTGCTTATAATTATACTCACACAACGGATGGAGTAAAAGGCAGTCTCCTCACACTGTCATCACTGCAAGCACTTGTGGTCACCTGAACAAATGAGATAATTAATGGTAACTGTGATATCCCTCTTCTGGGCCAGTGATCGAGGAGCTACAATCCTCACCATGACACTGGTGTTGAATGTTCACTGTGAAACACAGTATTTTCAAGTGCAGCTCTCTGCACCAAGTACAATTTCCCTTAAGAATACACAGAGAATACACACTCCAGTTCTAGGGCTGGGCTTTCTCTCCAGGCCCCAAATAAGACTCCCCAATGACCACTATAGAGGTGAGTTCTTAGTGGGTGCTTCAAGCCATGTCCTCCACCTCCTTCTCTATGAAATCAGTACTCTCAGCGCTCTCAGTGTCCCTGTTCAAAGTAGCTGTTACACACTATCTTTGAGATTTGATTTACACACACATACACACACACACACACACACACACACACACACACACACACACACACACACACACACAGACACACAGACACAGATGCCCACACATGAAAAAACAAACTATTAAAAAGTACTGCAAATGAGACACATGCACGCACACACACACACACACACACACACACACACACACACACACACACACACACACACACACACACATGTACACACACACACACACACACACACACACACACACACACACACACACACACACACACACACACACACACACACACACCTGGGAAAGGCTAGCACAGCTTACCTGCTCTGCCACCTCTACCCAGATTATAAGATCTGCTCCCACCAGAACATCTGAAGCCAGCTACTTTAAGGTTCTTACCAGGTTACCCAGTTACACTTATTAAATTGAATACATATACAAATGGTAAGTAAATGCAAATACTCTCAAAGGTTAATTTTTTTCTAAAAGACAAGCCACAATCAAAGGTTTAGATATATTTAATATTAAATAATAAAATACATGAAAGTACTGATTATCTATTTACAATAAACACCAGAGTTTCAACACAGGAAATATAAAAAATGACACAGATGGAAAGAGTCAGACAGATACAGAAAAAAATACATTTAGCTAACCTCACTATATTTTTCTAAACGACTGAAGAAGTACTTTTCCCTAGTTACTTACTAAAGCAAGGCAAGCAGCATGTGGATAAATGTCTTGTCAGGTCCAAAAAGAGAGTGCACACCTCACATCTCTCAACAGTATTCAAATATAATTTCAGTGCTGGCTAAAGAATGACATCACATCTGTTCACCTGACTCTG